>NW_020175018.1:4909403-5139765 GCF_003031525.2 Neophocaena asiaeorientalis asiaeorientalis | reverse complement strand
AAAAAAAAAAAAAAAAAAAAAAAAAAAGTGACCACATAGCATTAGAACTCATTGCTTAATTGACGGACTTCCTTGCTAGAATTCATGCTGTTTTAGGGCAAAGGACAGGACTGGAATATTCACTTCTGTAGCTCTAATGCCTAGCACAGTGCTTAGCACATGCAATACCCCCGAAATGTGTACAAAGTAAACTAATAAATGAATAGCAATTACTAATACATTACACATTATTACGTTAAATTACCATAGGTGAAGGACTTCATAAATATAATATAGACTTTGAATACAAGTTACTGAGAGTAGGGACTTGTAGTCCCTACTAGTGTAGTGTACCTCTTTTCATTCCAATAGAAGTATCTGGTACAGAGTAGGCTCTCTATTAATACTTAATACATTGTGGTTGACAAGAGGGGGTGGGTGAGGGATGGATTGGGAGTTTGGGATTAGCAGATGCGAACTATTATATATAGGATGGATAAACAACGAGGTTCTACTGTATAGCACAGGGAACTATAGTCAATATCCTGTGATAAACCATAATGGAAAAGAATATGAAAAAGAATATATATATGTATAACTGAGTCACTTTGCTGTCCAGCAGAAATTAACACAACATTGTAAATCAACTATCCTTGAATAAAATTTTTAAAAAATACTGAATACAGTAATCCATTTTAAAAATAAATAATTGTTTCATACCATGATATGCACATATTTGGAACGTATCAAGTTTCTTAACTTTTTCTACCTAAGTACACGTAACACTGAAGAACAGTGACCCTGGAAGATCTGGAGATGTAGGTCAAGCTGGCATTAATCTCCTTCAAGTCTTGAGTTATAGCTCAAAATCCATGCAAATTGTCTATTCTTTGCCACACTAGTACCTGTTTTTGTTTTAATATAAAAACAAGTCTACCTTAGTTGCCATGAGCAAAATGAATAATTAAGAAATATATGCCATCCATATCACCTGGTTTTGCACACTTCCTAGCATGTGGCCACATACTATATAGCCAATAAGCTTATTCTACTTTGACATTGAAGGAAACCCCAAAAGCTAATTCAGCAGCCATGTTGTGGCCAGAGATAGTATGTGGACTTGGTTGTCTGCCAAATATCAGAAACTCTCTGGGGGACAAGGCTTTGGGGTTTTCTCTCTAGAATTACATACATGGGAAGTCTCCTATAAACAAATCCAGGAGCTAACCCAGACAGGAATCATTGCTCACTGTTATCTCACAGCTATTAGAGTCCTCTCTTGCTTCTCCTACAAATGTCTTCTCATTGCTATAGAATAGCTCTTTTTCCTAGTAGCCTCCCTTCTGCTTTTTTTTTTTATCTGACAGATGTAATTGCGCACACTGACTCATGCCCTTCCATTCTGTCGCATATAGAATGCAAAGCTTTTGAGGCCTCTTACATTATTCCTTTATCCTCATGTACCTTCACTATTGAATACCATCTGCAGATTTAATTAGCAGACAATTTACTCCCTTTGTCTAATCATTAGCGAATTTGAATAACTTGATGAAAAGAAAAAAAGAAACTTTCTCAAATGCTGTGTACAGAATAGAAAACTTTGGCCTTTTTTTTTTTTTTTTAAAGCTTCTTAGCTTACTGTGATGGAGGACCCAGGTGACGGAAGCCCAAGCAAATTAGAGGTCAGACATAAAAATACAATGGGATTCAATGGGAATTTTTTAAGTAGTTCTAAATAAGGAATAACAAGGATCTTATCTAAAACAATACAGTTGTTTGGGCACAAAGCTATTTCATTCACTTCTGAGTATTGTTTTCTCCTCTGAATATGAGGTAAGCAATTTTGAAAACAATTTAGCCCTTTCTGCAGCATCTGTTTAGGTAGCATTATTCTTGAGGAGATCTCCCTGAAGAATCTGGATTCCTACTTTGATTGCCCTGGCCTCAAAATCACTTGTCTTTCACTGATTCCAGAATGTGTTTGCTTGTTTGTTCATTCGCTTGTTTGTTTCCCCTCTGTATTAGCAAAGCAATTAGGTAAACTTGCCCTCCTTCCAGCTGTGATTCCCTGGGAAATTTCTTCTGACCTTCAGGAACAATCCAGTCCACGGAACTAGAGAGAAGGTTACTCTTGTCTCATTGTCAGAGATTGCTCCAAACACTTTGAAACAACAAAGACAGCCACACAACCTATTGAAACAACAAAGACAGCCACACAACCTACTGGCCAAAGTCAGATGTTTCCTTGCTAAGGTGTGTTGAGTTTCAGGCACTTAGAAAAAGCAGCATCTATGAAGAAATCAAGTGCATTTTTTATTCAGTGCTATCTCTCTTTCCACTACTTATATCTATCTAAAAGTGTTACTCTAAAGGATAAATAGATGTATGTGAATTATCTGAATATTATATCACTAAAACAATGATAGAGGCAGGAGGAAGAATGTTGGCTATAAGCCAGAATACGTGATCTCTTCTGTTTAATAAACTGTGTAGTTTCTACTTAGTAATTTCCCTCTATGAACCTTGTTTCCTTTCTTAAATGAAATAGCATGATCTGTATATTTCACACAACTAGACTTTGAGCTAGATCAGGATAAACATTGTAGTTAACTTATTTTTGTACACATAGAGCCTACTAAAATACACATAGGTGAGGATAAATTACTGTTTATTTAATAGAATCCACAGGGTTGTAATGAGGCTGACTTGAGAAAATGGATGAGTGCAAATTATGAGTAATCATCATCACTGTTATTATTAATTGCTACAGTCGTGACATTGACTGGGAAGTATCGGGGATACCTAGAAAATTTAAATTCATTAAACATTTCTAAAATATTTGCCAACTTTCTTGTTTTGTTAGTTTATTCTGGGTAGTACAAAGTGAATCTTTATTTCTGGTGGTACGCATGTGCAAAAACTCATGATCGTGGTTAAGAAGGTCAATAAGTTTTATACAAGAGTCCAGCTGATAGTTGCTGAGTCCAGCATCATGACCCTATGCACTCAAAGAGAATCAGATGTGTATCATCGCTAGGGGCAAAATAACAAATTGGAAAATAACATTAAAATTGGAGCCAGACAGGGCTTCCCTGGCGGTGCAGTGGTTGGGAGTCCGCCTGCTGATGAGGGGGACATGGGTTCATGCCCCAGTCCGGGAGGATCCCACGTGCCACAACTAGGGAGCCCGCAAGCCACAACTACGGAGCACACGTGCTACAATTAAAACCCGGTGCAACCAAATAAATAAAATTAAAAAAAATTGGAGGCAGAAGATAGGAAGTATAGTCCTTGCTCTACCAACACTCAATGTGTTACCTTGTGTTATACACAGAATTCTAGGATGGCTCTCAAGTTTTCCACCAGGTAGTATAAACATCCTGTGTAATTCCCTCCCTCCCTGTGTGTGGGAGGGACTTGTGACTATGAGATATCATTCCCATGATTAGGTTGCATTACACGGCAAAGGTGAAAGGAATTTTCAGATATAAGCAGCTGACCTTAAGTTAATCAAAGGGAGATGATTCTGGGTGGGTCTGCTCTAGTCAGTTGAGTACTTTAAATGTTGGTCTAGAAGTGAAAGTGATTCAAAGCAGCAGAGATGCTCTCCTTCTGGCCTTAGGGTAGCAAAGTACCTTGTAATAGAGAGGGCCACAGGGCACATAATTGTGAGAAGACTGAGGGCTTCAGTCCTACATCCACAAGGAACTGAATTCTGCCAACAACCAGTAAATATAGAAGAGGACACTGAGATTAAGAAGACATTACAGTCCTGACTTGATTTTAGCCTGGTGGATCCTGAACAAAGGACCAGCTAACTCATGCCCAGACTTCTGAATCATGTAAGCTGTGAGATAATAAGAGTGTTCTAAGTTATACTGAGTTTGTGGTAATTTATTATGCAGCAATAGAAAACTCACATACCTTGGATAATGTGTCACCCTGGTGGCCTCACTATTAGAAGAGTCAATAAAATAAATAAGCAATAAGGATATATTGTATAGCACAGGGAAGTATAGCCATTATTTTGTAATAACTTTAAATGGAGTATAATCTATAAAAATTTTGAATCACTACGTTGTAAACCTGAAACTAATATAATATTGTAAATCAACTGTACTTCAATTTAAATTAATTAATTCAGGAGTCAAGAATACAACCTCTTCAAAGTTTTGAAATGTAGAAGAACTAGCCCAATGCAAAATTAACTCATCATTTGTATTCCTCAAAATTTTGCTTAATTTTTTTTTCCAGACCAACTCAACATATACTAAATTAAACTTTTCAGCTGCCTCCTCCATATTCTAATTCCCAGTTGGGTTTACTGCACACGACTCATCTCTTGGTTAACGGCTTCACCAACTACCCAGTGCCCAAAGCTAGAAACCTGGGTCATTCTTTATTCCTTCCTCTCTTGATTCTCCCACAATAGGATCAGTTGTCATCTCATCTGAGAAACTCCCCTTAGCTCCGGCCTCACTTGTGGTTCCCTACTATTCATCTGGACAACCTCTATGGCCTTCACACAAAACTGTCACTTCCCATTTGATCTATTTTTTCATTTCCCTAAGAGTTATCTTTATAAAGAGAAAGCTGCTCTATTCCTTCTCCAACTGAAACATGCCTAAGGGCTCCTCCACGTGGCATTTTGTGTTCCTCACCATCTGGCTCCAGCCTTCTCCTCTCTTTTCCCAACATGTTCCCTGTATGCCACATTTAACTTTCCATGAATTTAATGGGTTGATTTATGTCCCTGTCCAAAAGAAGAAGCTGAAGTCCTAACCCCCAGTACCTGTGAATGTGACCTAGAAATAAGGTCCTTGTTGATGTAATCAAGTTAAGGTGAGGTCATTATCACGGGCCCTAATTCAATAGGACTGGTGTCCTTGTAAGACGAGGAAAACTTGGACATAGACATAGACTCAGAGTAGAATGCCACGTGAGGACAGAGACACATCAGGAGAAGAGAGAGGTGTGAAGACAGAGGCAAAGATTAGAGTGATGTTGCCACGAGCCGAGGAGTGCCTGGGGCTTCCAGAAGTTGGAAGAGGTGAAGAAGGAGTCTCTCCTAAGTTTTTGGAGGGAGCATGGCTCTGACAAAACCTTAATTTTGGAATCCAGCCTCCTGAGCTATGACACAATAAATTTTTGTTGTTTTAAGCCACCCGTTTATAACAGTTTTATGGCAACTCTAGGAAATTAATTCAATCCCTTTCAATGATCCATGACTTTGAATAAACTGTTCCCTTAGTGAAGACATAGAAATTTTCTAAACATATTTCAGGATTCAGAGAAACCTTCTAGGAGAGCCTCAGACCAGGTTTGTTCTCTTTTCCTGATTTTATCAGAGCAAGTTTTCTGATCTCAGTTATAGGACTTACACTGAAGTGTTCAGCTGTGATTTTCTCGGTGGTCTCCTGCACTGGATTGAAAACTCTCAGAGGGCAGGGATTATGGCGTACAGTTCTTCAGTGTATGCTTGTTGATTAAAAAAATTAAATCTTTGCCAGCCTCATGTATCTAGTGAGACCTAACATTGTAAATAAAATATTTTATTTTTTTAATGAATTCATCCTTTAGACACCTTGTAGGGTAGGATTGCTATCCTCAATTTATAGATGAAGAATCTAAGGTTCCATAAATGCTGGTTCCACTAACCCTTTGGCTCAGTACATTAACAAATCTGACAGGCCTGAGGCTGGGTACCAGTCTCACCCAGATTTTACTGTGCCGCATCAATTTTGGGAGCTGAGTAATTTTTGATGATCATGAGTTTGATCAGCAGTATAATGACATAATATCTCACAGTCCTCAATGGCTTGTGGAGTTGAATGGTCTGTCTGGGTGCAGTTTATGGAAGAAAAAGGTGGACAAGAATGAATGCATGGAAGAGATATGGGAACGTAGGTATACATATAACTGATTCACTTTGTTATAAAGCAGAAACTAACACACCATTGTAAAGCAATTATACTCCAATAAAGATGTTAAAAAAAAAAAAATGAACGCAGAGTCATTTGGCATACTGTTCCGGGTTTCCACCAGCTACAATTTCCTTGCATAACTGCCATTGTTTAAATTCAATGTATTATAAGAAACTTACATTCTCTTGGACAATGAAAAAAAATACTTAATGGGAAATAAACTCATTTTTTAGAACATAGGTATTCATTTTCTTCTTTTTTTCTCTACTCACTCTGTCTCTCTGTATCTTTCTCTCTATCTCTCTCTGTCACGTAACATTTCAGCCTTTACAAATCACCTAATCCGATTGAGTCCAATTTTCCAACTTGCAGGTTGGTGGTTAGGGAGCCATAATCTTATGGAAAAAGCACCATCAGTGTGCCGAAATGGGAATATATGGCCTTCTATTGCATTCCCCTCTCAAGATAAATGGGGTTGATGGAGAGCTTTCCTTTCCTGTGCGAATGACTCCAATCCCCAAGGAGCTGAAGTGGAAGAATGAACCTGACCATGGCTTGGCCAACATTCATCTTCTGAGTACAAGCCCAGTATGCAGCAGACATCTAACAAATATTGAATGAATTCAGGTTTTGTTTTTCATGTAACCCCTGGTATACAGGGAATGGTGGAAAATAAATTTTTGTGCTAAATAAAATTTTACTTTGACATTCAGTGTCATCATGACCACCTACATATAATAATAATAAAAGCAACAACAATAATGGCAATATTAGAGCACTAGTTGCAACAAAAATAATAGCTAATAATTACCAAACACATTGTTTATGGGTACTATTTCTGCATAAAATGAATTTCCTAACTCCAATGTAAAATGAAAGCAGATTTTTTTCTTTCTAATCCAGTGGACTCTTACATTGAATGTACAGGTCCTATCCTATTCTTCCCACAGCTACATTGAACTAAAGCATGCTTCGTTGCCGTCTCCCGCCACCTCCCTGGGGAGAAGAGGAGGGCTCTATGTCTAGGGTAGGATAAGGGCTGCTTATTACTCTTCTGAGTTTGCTGATACCGATGAGAAATGCTCATCTTTCAGAGAGCTTGTGAGGTCCCTGTAAGTGTTGAGCAGGTTGTGGTCAGTCGGTCAGTTTAGGTACAGTTTCATCAGGCACAACAGAGGCAGAGCTGGGGCACATGCTGCTTTATTAGTCACGTTAGGCTAGGTCAGGCTGCAGTAACCAGACCCCCGAAGTTCAGTGGTTTGAAACAACACAGTTTATTCTTCAATTACACCATATGAACATCATACATTTGTGGAGGGTTACTGTTCAGATTTGACCAAGGCTGATGAAGTCTCCACCTTACTGAATATCACTGGCAACAGCAGAAAGAAGAAAGCGATGGACAATCACACACTGGATCTTGATGCTTCTGCTCAGAACGGATACATGTCACTTGCTGACAATTTATTTGCCAAAGCCAGACAAACAGTCATAACTAATTTCAAGACAGAGAGGAGAGGTGAGCCTCTTGGGTGCTTAAAGGGGGATTTCGTGAGAATTATTGGTGAGTGGCAGTGATGCCTACTACTGAAACATCAGGCTTTCAAGGAAAGGGGGCCAGAGGGAGCTGTATAGTCATGGTCTCCAGTTTATCTACCACTGTTCTGTTGTGCCCAATCTGATAAGACTTTCAGGAACAACTTCAGCAACAACTGTTCCTGTCAAGGTCACAAGCAACTTCCACATCTCTAAATCCAACGCCCAGTCTTGGAACTCATCTCAGTGGATCTATGAGCATTGTGTGACATACTCTATTTTCTCCCAACCCCCTTATCTATTCTTTAATTCCAAGTGAGCACACTCCAGACTTTTTCTCTTAAACTATGGGCTTTTTCTTCTCACTTTCACTTGTGAGTTCTTCCTTATCTCTCTGAGCTCTTAATCTTCCAGTACCCCAGGGTAATATCCTTGGTTTTCTTCTCCTCTCTATCTAAACCAACTCACTGGGTGATCACATCCAGTATCTTGGTTTTAATTCCACCTATAGGCTGGATATTCTCAAGAGTGTTTCCACAACCTGGAACTTTTTCCTGGAATCAAACATTCTATAGTCAACTGTATATTTGGTATCTCTAATTTACCACGTCTAGAGCAAAACTCCTAATCTTACAGTCCAAACATGCCTCTATTTCACTTTTTATAGAAAACTTTGTTGTCTTGATCTTCCAAATATATCCAGACTGCATCTTACCATATCCATTGGTACCAATCTGATTCAAGCCAACATATTTGCACTATTGCATTAGCCTCCTAAGTGGTCTACCTATTTCTATCCTTGATTGAACTCACGCCTCTCCATCTATTCCTTCACATTAACCAAAGGTAAAGCCCAGAATCTATAGTGTCTTCTCATCTCAGTTTATTTTATTGGAGTAGAGTTGCTTTACAATATTGTGTTAGTTTATACTGTACAGCAAAGTGAATCAGCTATACATATACATATACCCCCTTTTTTGCATTTCCTTCTCATTTAGGTCACCACAGAGCATTGAGTAGAGTTCCCTGTGCTATACAGTAGGTTCTCATTAGTGATCTATTTTATACATAGTATCAATAGTGTATCAGTTTTGTAATTTCAAAGACAATGGCCCTAAAGTTCCATGTACCCTGGCCTCGAATTCTCTCTCTGACTTTATTTCTTCCTAAACGTCTCTCTACTCACTTGACTCCAATCACGCCAGCCTCTGACTGTATCTTTGCCCCTGCAGAAGTGCTCCAGGCTGAGCCTTAGAGCCTTAGAGACTGTTTTTCCTCTTTGGAATGCCCTTTCCTGCATATATTCTTGTCCCCCTCCTTTCCTTCTCCAGGCTTTGCTCAGATGCTTTATTCTCTATATGGCCTTGCCTGACCACTCCATTTAAAAATGAAACACCTTTTCTGCCCCTGTTCATCGGACACACCTTTTTCTTGTTTTTATTTTTTTCTCTCTGAAATTTACTTATGTATTTTGTTTATTGCCAGCCTTTCCCACTAGAATTCAAGATTCCTATCTGTTTTGTTGACTTGTTTATTTCTAGTACTTTGAAAAAATGCCTGAAATCGGTCAACTAACGATATTTTTTTAAATGAATGAGTGGATGGATGGACGATAAACAAATGAATGAATGAATTAGGTTAATTTGATGTGGTTTGGGCTCTTAGCAAGAAGGACCTGGGATTAAAGGACCAGTCTGTCCCTGCACAAATAGTCCATCAATCTTCTTAAGTAACATCACTAAAAACCAATTTCCCTCTTATTATTCAAGCATAGCATATGCTGTGAAATCCAAACTACTGTGCTATGGCAAAATCACATCATATTGTGTACAATCTAGTGTCTGCAGGCTACATATATGTTAGGGAATCATCTAATGATCACAGGGGAAAAGCCTCCTTTCAAGGTGTCATTTGATTGACCACGGATGAAGGATTATCCTGAGGACCTCTATCAATACAATCTAGTATCTTAGTATGTCTAATTTACTCCTCAAAAAAACCCAAACAAGGGTTCTGGGGGAATTTTAGTTAAATCCTCTGTATGTCTCCCTTAAAAGAGCTCACTGATACTTGCCATAAAATTAAAGCCGGTTTCCTCTCTTTAGAGGGAAAAAATCAGGTGAGATGAGCAAAGTATACTTATTAAGAAGGCAGGGCTTCCCTGGTGGTGCAGTGGTTGAGAGTCTGCCTGCCGGTGCAGGGGACACGCGTTCATGCCCCGGTCCGGGAAGATCCCACGTGCCGCGGAGCGGCTGGGCTCGTGAGCCATGGCCGCTGAGCCTGCGCGTCCGGAGCCTGTGCTCCGCAACAGGAGAGGCCACAACAGTGAGAGGCCTGCGTACCACAAAAAAAAAAAAAAAAAAAAAAGAAGGCAGAAAGATTTGTCGTCCAAAAAGAAATAAATTGCATGTATTTAAAAACAAAGACTCTGTAATGCTTACCACGCTCCTGTGAGACCTCTGTCTCTCTAGAAATTATGCTTAGCGTGTGCTGATAATATGGCTATTAGAGTAGATTAGGACTTGCTCAATGAAACTGCTGCCACAGAAGGAATACGTTAAGAGTCTTCAGAGATCCCATAAGTAACATCCTGCTACTTCCTGAGTGTGGCCACGTTAAGCAATACACAAAGCAATCAAACAGACAGCAAAATGTTCATCTTATTAGAGATAAAGTTGTATTAGAATTGGTAACCTCATCTGCAACCACAGTTCGGTTTCCTGAGAATTTAGTCTCTAAAATGTATATCAGCCCCTTGGAAGTTCAGGATCTACTCTATCCATCACCCAATCTCCTATAAGTTTACGACACAAGTGAACAAAGAAGCCTGTGTCTTGACACTCTGAAGGGAGATCCACAAAGGTTCTGAGCTGATCATGCTGAATTCCTTCTCTTAATTCTACCAATTAGAATTGGTAGAAATCTACCCTCTCTTGATAATGAGAGAAGAAGGGTCCAGAGGAATAAGAAACATTTTCCAAATTTTGTTCCCCAGGAAAAGAAATTTTTATCTTGTACAAAAGGATAATCAATAGGGGATTTGTATTCTTCCTTAGCAGAGAAAATTAAAATTAGCTCTAATCAGAACCCACTGTTCATTGTCTACAGAAGAGATAATAAAATAGGAGGAAAAACTTCTCAGTTTTCAATTAAGTATCCAACTGCAACAGAAGCTTTGTGACTGACCACTTAACACTTTAAAAAAATGTGTGTGTATGGACAGTGGGAATGATTGTAAGACTTGGGTTTTTAATTTAAAAAAAAAAGGTAGAGAATGAAACCACTTGAACAAATGAAGTGATATCTAGATGTTTTCTGATAGCTTAGAGTAGAGAATGAAGTGTGATTGCAAAATACTTTGTCAGTATCTGTCACTTGATGCTCTTAAAAGTAGGTCCCTTTGTTTACTATGAAGAACCAAAGTTAAGCCCAGCCCAGGTAGAATCCTATCTTATTTTGGCAAATAGATAAGACAAGTAGATTCAAGTGTTACCCCATTTAACACATCAAGAGGCTGAAGCTGAGATTCGTTAATCTACTGAAGGACTCTCCGTGGTCTAAGAGCAGATCTAACACCCCAGTCTCTAACTTTACACCCAATACCAATCTTCCAACCACTTTTCTTTTCTTTTTTGGCTGGCCTTTCTTATTGGTATTGAAGTGTACAGGATAAATAAATTTCCCTTGCCAATGTAATAGCAGAAAAAGACATAATGAGTTTCAATTTTATGTATATAAAACTGAAGACAGTCAACGATTTCATTCTGTTGGCTCACCAAAAGTAATGAACTATATGGTCAATTCCTTGAGGTTAGGAGCTGAGCTCACAATGCCTAACACAGCATTGCTTAGAAAATAAGTCCTTAGTAAGTACTTTTGCAATGAATGAATAAAAGTCCCACCTTGGATACAACTGTGGTTTATGATGGATTGTGAGAGATTATGTGTGAAGTTTTCTGGGATGGGGGCCATATGACCTTCATTTACTTCATCTCTTAGAAGAACTTCTCCCTTTACTCAACTCTCATTTTCCCTTGATTAAAACACGTGAACAAGCTTTAAAATTTTACTTATTACTTACTTTCTACCACTAAAATTTGCCATTTATTTAACTCTCTCATATTCAAATCTATTGCTCATTTGGAAAAAAACAGGGAGAGGTCCCCTGCCCCTGCTGGGATAGGACCCTAGGATAGGCAATCAGACGGCCCCACCCATGACTTTGACTCTTCAGGGACTGATGCAAACACGCAGAGATGCAGGGATGGGAAAAGGATTATTCAGGCTGGCAGCAGCACCAAGAATCCTGTGATAGCGGTGGTGTGAGGGTCCAGTGACAAATGGCGACATCCATAATCCCCCCACTGGCTGCAGCAAGGAGCTTCTATTGTGCGCAGCCCACAGTTGTATCTCCTGCTGCCTAGCTTCTCTAGGTTGCTGTATGTTTTAGAACCCTGATTGATTAGTCTATGGTTAATTTTGTAAGCTACCCAGTATCCTTCCAATAAATTGTTTTTATCACCAAAGTATCCATTCTCTTTCTGTTGTTAGCAACCAAAAACCACGAGTAACACAGAGGTGGAGTTACAACCCAGGGAGTGGGTTACAGGCAATGGTCCACAAGAAAAAAGGAGAAATTTGTGATAGATTACCTGACCTAGTTGGAGCTGAAGGCAGTAGTAATTCTGTTAGAATTCAGGAAAGGGAATTTGGATGCCCATGGCAGGAAGCAGTGGAACAGCTAATTAAAGTATCATCTGTGTGTTCCTAGAATGAAGTACCCATTAAAAAAAAAAAAAAAAAGCCAGAGCTTTGGGAGCTGCACTTTCATGGGCATAAAATAGTAGGAAGGACACAGGAGCAGCAGGGTGAGGTGTTTACTCCTAATCACAATTTAAAACCATAAGAAAAGATAATGGAGTGCACAAATCCCTAAGTTCTTAGCTCAAAACATGGACTGAAATCTAGGGATTTTCTATGAATTAAGGAACACAAAAAACCAAAGACAAAACAAAGAAAACTTTTCTCTTCTGCAGCCATAAAACTAAAGTCAACGACAACCAAATAGCCAATGTGATGACATGTCAAATTATAGCATCAGAATGAACATCTCAATAGTTCTCTTATGTGAAAACTAGGCATTGATTTGTTTTAAATGGTCTCTGTTCTTATTTGCTCTCTTACCTTGGGCAAGTCAGAGAGTAACTACCTACCATCATATCTCAACTCCACCGTGTGACGGGTGTGTGAATTTAAGCAAGTAACTTAGTATCCTGTTGCCTCAATTTCCTCACCTATAAAGTGGAAATGCTAATAGTATCTACCTCATGGAGGCACAGAGACTTTTAAATTAGCTAATATATGTAAGGTTATTAGAACAGTGCCTGGAACATAGTAACCACTCAACAGATAGTAGCCAGAACTACAACGGCCATTGCTATGGTTATCACATTGATGACATTATGCTAATATGATTTGCTGAGGAGAAAGTAGCAGGTACCACTTTGTCACCATAAGAGACGTGCATGTCAGCAGGTGCACAATAAACTCTGAGAAAAAATGGACCTCAGCATAGTTTCTAGAGTTCTGGGGATATCTCCTCCAGAGTAAAGATCTGGTTAGGATTCCTTGTACTTTATACCACAGAAAAAGGCAAGATGCTTCATCAACCTCTTGGGATGTTGAATTAAAAAACTGACTGCTTTTAGGTATGTTTCCCTGACTCATTTAGTAGGTGAATTAGGCTCACTTTGTGTGGTCTCTGGAAGAAGAGAAGGATGATTTGGGCCATAAGGAGAATAGCATCTTAATTGGCACTTATGACCTTGCAGCACCAGTGTTGCTACAGATAGCATTGTGCCTCCAGGTAGAATGATTTGTTGTTAGGATCCTGAAGATCTGCCAGAATACAAAGATAGAAAGCTACCTATGGGTAAAAGCTTAATCAACCATGTCACAGAATTTTGCCTTAGTGAAAAAGTAAAATTCTTATGTTTACCATTTACAATGAAATTTAGCCTAATCAAAAGGAAATAGCTAAATACCATCTGATGCAAGGGGGAGGTGATTTAATAACTTTTAAATTTCTGTTTGATTTTCATTCTGCCACCCACGTTTTCTCTAATACCCAAATCATTTAGCAACCCAAAGCTTTGCCAATAGCATTTTATTTTCTTGTGGAAAGATGGAAGTTGTTAAGATCTCGGTTGATTTTTCTTTTGTATGTGTGCGCTTTTGGCTTTTTGGAAAGTACAATGTATTATAGAATATATTTAATATGAAAAAAAAATCCACTGACCTATAAAGAAAGAGTGAGAAATGGAAGGATGATCAGCTACTTGGAAGAAAATAGCAAGTGACCTCAACTTAGTCCTCACCATGAACTTGGGAATTTTGAAGTTGGTAATGTTTTTCTTCTTAATACAGAAGATGTTTCAAAAGTGTTTTTGAGGTACCAATGTCTTCCTAGGTCTGGAGATATAAAAGGGAATTGCTGAAAACTTGCCGTTGAACGTTCTTCCTTTGGTTGTGCAGTTTAAAGAGAGCCCTGATGTTGGTGATGTAGACTTTGTCTAACTTCCTTTGGCCTCCCAGGGGCATTGGTTTAGCAGATCATGGCAATGGTGGGGAGAGCAAAATTCCATAAGAAAGAAAAACATTGGTACTCTCTTCAATCACTCTCCCAGCATCCTGGGCTATGTATGTGTGTAATTTTCTGTAAAGTCTATTTTTTTTTTCACTGTTTCAATATAAATTGCAAGGTGGTTACATAACCCAAAAGTTATAAAATCTAAATTCTTCCAGAGAAGTCTCCAAACCAGACAAGGTAATTATAAACTTTTGATTTTTGTATTTTTTAAATTGTGTACTTAAAAATCAATTGATGAAAGTAATGTTTCTATTATACATTAACCATAGTAGAGAATAATGCTAACAGAAATGTCTTTTAAGTGTTGCCATGTCAAGTATTTTGCTAGCACTTTACATTTGTGAGCATATTCCTTTTTTTAAATAAATTTATTTATTTTTGGCTGCATTTGGGTCTTCGTTGCTGCGCGCGGGCTTTCTCTAGTTGCGGTGAGCAGGGGCTACTCTTTGCTGCGGCGTGCAGGCTTCTCATTGCGGTGGCTTCTCTTGTCGTGAAGCATGGGCTCTAGGTGTGCGGGCTTCAGTAGCTGCGGCTCGCGGGCTCTAGAGCACAGGCTCAGTAGTTGTGGCACACAGGCTTAGTTGCTCCACAGCATGTGGGATCTTACCAGACCAGGGCTCGAACCCACGTACCCTGCATTGGCAGGCGGATTTTTAACCACTGCACCACCAGGGAAGCCCAAGCATATTCCTTTAACACAGGTGTTTTTGTCCCATTTCACAGATATGGGGCTGCTCTCCATCACCACCAAAAATGCCTCTCTTTCTTGGAGCAGTACTTAAATCCTATGCTCACTTCGTACTTCAGCCCAAATGCCCCCCTTCCCACCCCCATTCACCTTCCTTAACTTACTCAATAACAATTTTTTGCAACAAACATTTATTGAGCACTTTTTATACGGCAGGTGCTTTGCAAGGCAGACAGTATACTTGTGGGTGAAAAAAATTATCTTCCTAACCATGAAGTGCTTATAATTAATGCAGTGGAAAAACACTAAAGTAAGCAAGCAAATGAATAAACAATTAAAATGACAATAAAGGGAATAAATTGTATCCAGTGGTCAAAGAAGGAAGCTAAGGAGATGAACTCCCCCTCCACTTATCGTGACTATTTGGGACTTCTGGCAAATCAGTAAAAGCTATCTCTTGTTCAAGGTCTTTAATACCATCTAATAATTATAATAAATATACAAATCAACAGTGACTAGCAATGTGAGCGGCATCCCCTAGGATTTGTAGTATAGAACCTGCAAAACTCTATGTGGAAGCCTTGAGGAGATGGCAAAGAAAACAAGGTGTCAAGAATGGGAGTGTGTCAGTCACTCAGAGAAGGCAGAGGAAGAATGTTCTGGATGGAAGAAAAAGCAGGTATGGCAACTTTGAGATGGGGAAGAACATATGGGTTTGAGAAACTGAAAACAGGTCAGTGTTAATAAGGAATAATAAATTAGAAAGAAATGATATTGGGGAAATAGGCAGGGCTAAATGAGAAACCGGGGCTTTACTTGAACTGCAATGGTGCTTCACTGAGAGATTTTAAGCCGAGAACTGACATAATCAAACCTGGGTTTTGACTTGGGTAAATAAGTGGGAACAAGATGAGAAACGGGATCAGGCAAGGGCCATATTGCCATAGTCCAGTCAAAAGGTAAGAGTGGGGCTTCCCTGGTGGCGCAGTGGTTGGGAGTCCGCCTGTCGATGCAGGGGACGCGGGTTCGTGCCCCGGTCTGGGAGGATCCCGCGTGCCGCGGAGCAGCTGGGCCCGTGAGCCGTGGCCGCTGAGCCTGCGCGTCCGGAGCCTGTGCTCCGCAATGGGAGAGGCCACAACAGTGAGAGGCCCGCGTATCACACACAAAAAATAAATAAATAAATAAAGGTAAGAGTGGTCTGGATTAAATCTTGGCTCAACATAACTGTACCTACTCGTCCATCTCTACCCTCACGGTAGGATCTCTAAGTTGTCAGGGACTGTACCTTACATACTAGACCTTCATCAGTTTTGGAACACCGGAGGTGTGAAACAAATACAAGAATAGGGAAGGAAGGACCTTACATGTCATCTCCTCTGGGCCACAGGTTAAGTTCCCCTGGAGCAGGCATTGAGATGGGGTCTTATATTAGAAATCAACACCTATGAAAGGAGGGGAGGAAAGCCAGAGGGGGCAGAGGGAAAAGGCAAGCTGCCGTGCGAGCCCAACAAAACCGCAGCCCATCCCATGAGGAGCGTTGTCACCTAACTACCTGAAGGAATAGCATAAGCAAAGGCGCGGAGTCATGAAGGAAACATTCCTGTCTCTGGACCTTACACAATGTCATCATATCTCCAGGTGCTTAGAAAATGCATGGGCCCCTGAAATAGATATAAGTCAAAATCCAGAATAAGTATTAGAATGGGATTTGGCAATGGAAAACTGTGCTCTCTCACCAGACTTCATTACATGAGTCCCCTGCTCTCAGCTTCCTCGTGTGCAAAACTAGAGACTTGAAACAGATGGTCTTAAATGACCCTCCCGATTCGGAGTAAGAAAACCCAGTTCATGAAACCCATTATGGCTGTCGCTATCCTTTTCCATTAGTCCAAATGCAACTAGACTCATCAAAATGGGTTTTGACTTGCAGGGACAAAATGTCTTCATTTAGAAGAGACAGGAAAGGCAGCCTTGCAAATGACACCATTTCTCCCACCTCCATCATGCTCCGAGCATCCTGCCAGTGCCGTTACAACCCAACAGCATGCGGCCAATTGGAGCAGAAAAGACAATAACCTTAATGGGAAGGAATTGGGAGCTGGGAGACGCCACAGATTGTATTAGGAGAAATGAAATAATATTTAATTTCCCTGGTCATAAATAATCTGTCTGCCCACATTATGAGCATATCAGAGTTGACAGGAAAAATTTTCACCAACATGGGGAAAAAGGTCATTATTTTTTCATTATTAGTGGGTAATGAAGGTGTGGGTCTTTTTTTTTTTTTCCTCTCTCTCTCTTCTGACAAATGGAACTGCAGTAGCAGAGGAGCTCAGAGTAGCTGGTAATCCTCACAGTTTGTCAGCAACAGGCAGTAACAATGATTGCAACATGCCTCATTCATATTGGGAAGGTTGTTTATAGGCTTCAAAGTGCTCCTCTATTTATTTCCTCAGAAGCACCTCACTATGTGAAAAGGTATTGTCATTTTAGAGATAAGGGCACAGAAGCTCAATGATTAATTCAGTATGTTGGCGGGTTACCCAAAAAAGCAGTGACTTGAAAACTTCAGACTTTTTCTCAGTGCTTTCAAGTTTGGCTATAACAGCAAAAACATGTACTATTTATTTTATAATGCTTTTTTACTTAAAGAAATTTATTTTAAAGGACACTTTAAATAGCACCATCATAAATGGAAGGTCCAAATCCCTTGCCTAAAATGGAAGTAGTATAGTAGTCCTCATTATTCATGGTAGTAATGTTGTATAGTCTCCACAAACACAGATTAGCAAATGTTGAACCATTGCACCTAAGGGGAATACAGGGTTATGTTTCTGAGAGCCTCTGGTCACACATCAACCAATCAGTGCATAACCTCTGTATCTGTGAGTTTCTGTTTAAAGACACCTTATGTAATATATACTTGATTTAACATACATTATTGATTCATTACTATTGAATTCACAGCTAACAACACTGTAATTCATGTCTGAATGAAGCTTATCTAACACTTGCATCTTCCTAAGACACATGCTCGTGCCTTAGGAACACTAGATACCACTTCAGCACTATGCTTAGGGTCCATTTTAAACAGAAAAATCGCTAACAAAAAACCCCTCATAAGAATGAGAAAAATGTGGCACTAAACAGACGATGATAAAGAATACTTGTTTGCAGTATGAGATCTGAGACAAGAAGGCAGAGTGTCACCTTGTTCAACCTTAGCTGAGAACATCTACGTGGGGTGACTCAGTTTTTTCCACCCCTCTGCACGTGTCCACAAATGACAGCAAAAATGCTGCAACTATTGATTTGTGGGTTGCAAATAAATTTTAGTGACTAGGTGAATTCATAAATGTGAATTCTGCAAATAATGAGGACCGACTATTGCTTTAACATTAAATCCAATGAAAACAATTACATTTGATTGCATCTCAGATAGATATTCTTTTTGGTCCCAGACTCTCAGTATGAGGTTTGCTTTTCCTTCGTTAAAAAAAAAAGGAGGGTGAAATCAGGTGTTAAAGACCTATTAGCCCCAAAATGGTGGTTTCTCCTTGACTTCATCTGAAGGATTGGAAGAGAATTAAAACGAAAATAATTTTCTCATCATGTGATTCATTTTTTCTTAGGGCTGGGTTTATGTACCACGTATAATCATAATTGAGAACATTTTCAATCATCCTAAGTATTACATACAAACATTCAGAAGACACCGAAGGTACAAATTCACCTTTTGGGAAGCACTGTGTGAGAATATGAAAATCACCCAGATGTCCTGACCCTCAGCTTCCCTCACAATATAGTGGTGGGAAAGAGCCTCACTAGTCTCTAGCCCATGAGGATGAATCCAACTCACCTATGACAGCTCATTGGACTGCTGAGTTTGCTTTGCATTCTACATAGTTTCTGAGAGAAACTCTACTTACGAGTTGTGCAGAAGACTGAAGCAAATCATTGGAGTTCCACAGATCGACCCTGTCTCCCCTATATGTCTACAAATCTTTTCATTGCTTCAAAAAATCCAGAGAGAGAAACATTGCTCCCCTTTCAAAATGGGCTTCAGAGTCATTTCATTCCCTTGTTCTCTTTTGCTGAGTTTAAGAGGTAAGTCTGAACTCGGAGGGAAAAAGCCATCCTTTACTATCAACGTCTCTGTTGGTGGGACGGGACCTTCTCTGGATTTGATTCTTGTATCAGAGCCCAGGCATAGGTTGTCTTTTCTCTTAGACAGATTTACCCAAAATTGCTTGATGTTAGCAACTTGTATAACACACACAGCAAATACTTATTACATTTGTATAGACAGTACGAATGAACGAGAAAATGAGATTTGAAGTGTTAGTTATAATAAACAGAGCCACACTGTCTTATTGACTTTTTATGATCAACATTGCTGGTGTGGAAAAAAAATTAACTAAAGCTTAAAAACATGGATTCTAGGTTCAGATTTGCCAAGTACTGAGGGTCCAAGCAAGTCATTTTGCCTTATAACCGTGTACTTTTCCAGTCCTATGTGCCAAGTCAGAGTGGTTCACTGCAGACATCCAGGTTTGTTAAGGTATCTGGTTCTGCCAATTATCACATGAGTGGCAAAGAGAAATGTCTTCATTTCTCTTTGTTTCGTATTTATAAAATAAGAATAATAATAATGACTTTAGAGGATCATTGTATTAAATGAATTTTTTTAGGTCTAGTGAGAGCACAGGGCACCTAGGAAACCATTAGTCCATGAGAGATGCCTTTTAATCTAAGCCTCAGATATATTATTATTATTAAGAAGAAGAAAATTTTAACATTTGGGAAGAACTGGTATAATAAAATGATAAGGAACAAAGCTATAGCAGCCGACAGGCTTGGGTACCATTTCCTCTTCCGCTACCTATTATCCTTGAACTTGAGGAAACTATATAAACCTCTCCAAATCTCAGGTTCCCCTTTCTCTTTATAAAATGATTACAACATAGACTTCCCAAGGAGTTGTGAGGAATAAAGTACACAAAGCATTTAATGCCTGGAATTACATGAGGGATCATTAAATGGTATGTTTTTGTTTTACTTACTTATTTAATTTATCATGTTTCTCTTAGGGTTTGAGGGATGTGATATCAAGCAATCATAATCTAGAGAAATACTGCATGCTTTGTGAAGTCTTAAGAGCACCAACTGTTGAAACAAGCTAAAACTTGGCAGTCAGAGAATCAGAAACCCTTCGTGTTGCAAAGGACCTTGGTGATCATCTAGCCCATTCTGTATTGTGCATCAATGACCATAAGGACACTCCAGGTGAATATTTGCCTTGCTTCTGTTTCAATGCCTCCAATCAATCGGGAAGAAACTACTCTAGTGAGGCAGCCCATCCAATTGTCTTGAATCTTCATTTGTGAAGAAGTTCAGAATTATATCAGGGGAATTCGGTCACCATATCACTTTCACCCATAGGTCCTGGCTCTCCTGCTAGATAAAAACCTGCTCTCTAAATTTAGAGGTGCTCTCTAAACAGCACCTCTAAATACTGTGAAAGGACTTGGAGACTCTTGCCCTATCCTGTGGCAGTTATGAGTTAGGGGCTAGGAGTTTGGTCCAAGGGACATTGGTTAAAACAAATGCATCCTCTATTCTCTGAGGTGTGTGTGATGTAAAAAATAGCTCACTCAGTTTTATCAGTTTTACAACAGGGATATGCATGCGTGTACACACACACACACACACACACACACCTCAGACCAAGTTGTGAGATTTAAACGAAAGAGCAAAAAGCTCCGAACACAGTGTCTGCGCCAAAACAAGCATTTACTGCTTTCAGCAGTGTGCTGCTCGTCACACTGCAGGTCTCCAGGGATTGCGTGAACAGCTTTAAATACTTCTGCTTTCATCCCACCTCTGGGGCCTGAAGACCATTCTCAAGGTGAGAAGAGGGGGGACTAGGGAGTGGAAATGTGTCTCCAGCTCAGCAGGAAGTACCATCTCTTCCTGGAGGCAAGTAGCTCTCACAGGTGTGGCTCCAATGACTGGTGCCTACTACCAACTCACTGACCCTCACTGCCTCTGGCCTTTATGCCTGAACAACCCACAGTACCCTTATCCCAAGGGGAGGAGGCACCAGACAACGAGACTTCTGGTTATGTCTTTTTCCTCTCTGATATCCCCCTTGAGACCCTCCATCCAAGGCCTCTGGATGCCTCTCATGCCTCTGCTTTTCCTCTCCATCAGCAATCCTGCCCCAAGTAAAGCATCATTGGTTTGCCCTCCAGATTGTCTAACAGCTGCTCCTAATAAGTACCCAAGCAGCTGAATTTCTGTAGGAAATGAAGCACAGCCAGGGGCTGGCTGTGGTTACTGGAGAAAGATGAAGACACTCACAAAGCCCTTCAGTGGAAACTCCGAGGGAGAATTCTGGAGTTCAGCAGGGGAAGGAGGGCAACAGGATAAAGAAATGGAGGTCAGATTCAAGGAGCAAAAGATCAGAGACCTGTATGGTAACATTGAAACATTCTGAACATCAGATTAAAGAAAATACAGATTTGTGGATTTCAAAACAAAGGAAAATTATCATGGATAAAGAGTGATATTACATAATGATAAAGAAGTCAATTCCTCAAGAAGAAATAACAATCCTTAAAGTGTATGCATCTAACAGAGCCAAGTACAAATAAGAGTCAAAATACATGAGGCAAAAACTGATATAATTGAAAGGAATAAGAGGCATATCCACTATTATTATTGAAAAATTCTGTACTGAAAATTCAATACTGTTTTTTTTTCAGTAATTGGTAGATCAAGTAGGTAGAAAATCAGTAAGGATATAGTTGACCTGGACAGCAATATCCATCAACTTTATCTAACTGACATTTATAGAATATTCCTTTAACAAGAGCAGACTACATATTCTTCTCAAGTGCACAAGGAATATTCACCAAGATAGACCACATTCTAGGCCATAAAACACAGATCAAGCAATGTTTTTTGCTTTTATTATATGATTCCATTTATATTGAACTCTTTTACATGCAAATTAATTTATATTGCCAGAAATTTAATCAGTAGTTGTTCAGAGAAGAAGGTATTACAAAGAGGCATGAAGAAACTTTTGGGGAGAAGAGAGATATGCACACTATCTTGACTGTGGCGATGGTTTCACAGGTATATGCCTATGTCTAAATTTTCAGAACAAACCATTTAACTATATGCAATTTTATTTTATATAATTATATATCAATAAACATGCAATAATTTTTTGAAAATAGAAATTTAAAGTTCAACAGGTTTTTCTTTGTGGGAATTTTTAGAGCTTATATGTTTTGGAAATGCTATTTTTTTTTTTTTTTTTTTTTGCGGTACGCAGGCCTCTCACCGCTGTGGCCTCTCCCGCTGCGGAGCACAGGCTCCAGACGTGCAGGCTCAGTGGCCATGGCCCACAGGCCTAGCCGCTCCACAGCATGCGGTATCCTCCTGGACCGGGGCACGAACCCAAGTCCCCTGCATCGGCAGGTGGACTCTCAACCACTGCGCCACCAGGGAAGCCCATGCTATGTATTTTTAGAGTTGATATGTATCAATATGAATAGCAAATCTTTAAGCAGATGACTATTACATAGATTATTTTCCAAACAATATTGAAATTATTTTTATTCATTATTTTTATTTTTTATTTATTATTGAAATTATTATTTAATATTTATTCCAAAAATATTGAAATTATTTTTATTCATGAAATATTTCAACAGATTGCATATTATTTCAATTATTTCAATATTTCATATTTATTATGCAAAATAATATTGCATAATATTTCAACAGATTGGAACTGTGGAAAACACTATATAGCAATGGTACCAAATATCACTATTAGTCTTCTAGTGCCATATAGCAGCTAAAATGGATGCCAAGGGATGATCGATTCTGCGCCAGATCCCATTTGACAGTGCAGTGGAAAGGGAAAAATTGACCTGACTAGAGATTACATTTTTAGCTCCCTTAGTTGGAGTCATAGTACAAGTTCTTGCAATTAGTGTATAAGCAGAAGAGATGTGTATCTTATCCATGAAAAAGTGGTTAATAAGTATCCTTTCTCCACATTTTCTTTCCCAATCACTTGGCTGAAAGGGAAGGCCTCTGGGACCCTAGAATATGACAAAGTCTTAATCTCTGAATTGTAAGTCTTAACTTGAGTGAGAAATAAATTCTCTAAAGATTTGGAGTTAGTTACAGCTATGAATACTACCATAAACAATATAAACATTTGATCAGTGAAATTTTGTAGTGCTCACTGCTCAACTTCTCTTGATCATTGGAGAATTTCGTAAAGGCTCTGTTACCAAAAACTGCTATGCAAGATACTTTTCACTCTACACACTTTGTGTACCTTATTTTCCTCAGTATTCAATATCAGAGTTTAAAAGATAAAAAATGTGATATGCATCCCCCAATAAGCTTTGCTAGCTTAAATTCAAATCAAATAATTCCTTTATTTATAGCCATCATGAAAAGATAAATTGAACTCAAATCCAGTTTGATGCTGTCATTATTTTTGACAGTGATTTTATACCTTTCATCAAATGCCCCTCAAAGCTATCTAGACTAAGATATATCTTTAAGCAAATACACATTGTGCAAGACATCCATTACAATAATATTCCAGTGAGCAACAGAAATGTTAATCTATGTTTTAATATGGTCCTGAATATTTTCCTGGAAAAAGTTTTTTTACTTTGCATTATGGAATAACTCAGTTCACCATTAATGAAAGTTTGATAATTGCTGATTCAATATTTGTTTCTGTAACTGATAGGAGACTTAATGTTTATAATAAGGTTTTAGGAATTATATATTTGTAAATATAAATAAATGTGCCATTCATAAATTTGAATTCTTATACTCCAAGTTCTCACCATACTATTCAACGTGAACTCTAAGGTCAAATTTCTATTAATTTTCAAAGAAAACACATTTTAATTTTACTTTTGGTAAATGTAATATTGTAAGTTCATATTCTGAGGCCCAGATTAAAACCGACACATATAGAAATAATTTTGAAAGGGACTATTCTTTTGAAAAATTCATACTTGCTTTAAAGATGTCAGACAGAGTTCAATTGTTAAAAAAGACATATAGGATCTAAAGTGACAATGCTTAAAAATCTGATGTTATTGCAGGAAAAAGGCACAATGTAGCAAAGACCAAAGGCTGCCTCATAGCAAAGGATTCAAAGGCCATAGTTGAGTTCCTGTTACCCTCCTTCTATAAGGGCTATGCTCAGGCAAGATTCCCATTTTGGATCAGAAACCACCACCAAGTGTATGCACTGAACACCTCAGAATCAAGAAGCCCAACATGGAGCATTTGACGTTTATCTGATACATGAACACTCTTAAGGAGCCTCATTTACATTGTTTTCAGATCTCCCCTTCTGTTTATTTCAACCCAATCAAACTTCCAAAAGACACACTCAGCATAGCCTACAACTGAAAGTAGAGAACTTTAACAGATCTCTCTTCATGGTACAAACATTATGTCCATATATTGTTATAGGAAAACCAACACAATAATGATCTGATCTTAGAGGAAATGCTTTCAGTTTTTCACCATTGAGAATGATGTTTGCCGTGGGTTTGTCATATACTGCCTTTATTATGTTGAGGTAGGTTCCCTCTATGCCCAAGATAGACCACATTCTAGGTCATACAACACACATCAAGCAATTTTTTTAAGAATAGAAACCATACAAAGCATGCTCTCAGATGACAGTGGATTTAAATAAAAAATCAGTAACTGAAAGACAGATGAGATATGCCCAGATATTTTGAGTTTAAACAGCATTCTTCTAAACAGTACATTGGTCAAAGTCACGAGAGAAAATTTAAAACATATTTTGAACTAAATAAAAATCGAAATACAACTGATTAAAATTTGTGGGATACAGTGAAAACCATGTTAAGAGTGAAATTTCTAGCACTAAATATATATTCTAGAAAAGAAGAAAGGTGTAAGATCATTAACATAGCTTCCACCTCAGGAAAGTAGAGAAGAGCAAATTAAGTCTAAAACAAGAAGAATAAAATATGAATAAAAACCAGACCAGAAATCTATGAATTTAAGAACAGGAAAACAATAGAGAAAATCAATGTAACCAGAAACTATCTATTTGAAAAGATCAATAAAACTGATAAAAATCTGGACAGGCTAACTCTGAAAAACAGAAGGCACAAATTATGAACAGATCAGAAATATAAGTGGAGTACTGATATCTTGTACTACTGATACCTTGGACATTGAAAGAATAATAAAGGAATTGAAAAACCATATGCCCACAAATTTGGGCATAGATGAAAGTGACCATGTCCTTGAAAGACTCAAAATACCAAAAGTTTTTTTTTTTAATTGAGGTAACATTGATTTACAACATTATATAAGTTTCACATGTACAACACTTTATTTCTACCTCTGTATACCCTACAACATGCTCATCACCAAATTTTTTTTTCCAGTCAATCACCATATGTTTGATTCCCCTTTATCAATTTGCCCTCCCCCCTACTCCTTCCCCCCTGGTAACCACTACTCTGTTCTCTGTATCTACATGTTTGTTTTCATTTGATTAAAGAAAGATTAATAATGTGAATATAACTACATATATTTAAAAATTCAATCAGTAATTAATAGATATTCAAAAAACATCACCAGTCCAAGCTGGTTTTACAGATGAATTCTACCAAACATTAATACACACACACACACACACACACACACACACACACACACACACACAAATCTCTTGTCGAAAATAGAAGCAGAGGGAACATTTTTTAACTCATTCTATGAGATTAGCATTATCCTAATAAGAAAACCAGGTAAGACATTATAAGAAAGGAAAACTACAATACAATATCCCTCATGAACATAAATGAAAAAATCCTCAACAAAAAATACCGAACAAAATTGAGCAATGTATATGAAAACTGAAATTATACCACCACGTAGGATTTATCCCAGGTATGCAAGGCTGGTCACAAAACCAATCAATGTAATCCACTAACCAGCAAGCAAAGAAGAAAAGTCACATGACTGCATTGATTAATGCAGAAAAATCATCTGAAAAAATCCAACACCTCATGATGGTAAAAACTCTCTGCAAACTGAGATTATTAGAGAAGGGAGATTCTTCAACTAGTTAAAGAATATCTACAGAAACAAAACAAAACAGCCAAGCCTCAAATCATACTAAATGATCAAAAACTGAACACTTTCCCCTAAGATCAGAACAAAGCAAGGATGTTGTCATATTTAGTGCAAGTACCACTATATCCCCAAATATAGTTCATCTGTTGACCTTGTCTGTGGTATCAGTTTTTCAATGAAAATCTATAATTTTGATATAAAATTTCATCCTTTTCCCCAAAATCTTATAGTTTATATATTTGGGGTCATATTTCTGCCACAAGGTCATAATTCTCTGCTACTGTGACCTATTGGTTATACAATATTTTTTCTTTTATATATAAGTCCTTGATCCATCCTGTGAAAGGCAGAACTTTAACATTATTTTTCCCCATATTGTGATCCAGTTTTCCCAGCACCATCTATTAAATAATTTGTTTTTTTCCACTGGTTTGTAGTACCATCTCCATCATATACTAAGTTGCTACATATAGATGGGACAGGTTTTAAACTCTTTATGCACTTTATCAAGAATCTTTGAACTATTTCCCTTTAGTCTGTTTGACCACTGCTATTTAAATCCATCACTTTTATTACTATGATTTTGTCTTCATGTCTGATAAGAATAACACCCCCTTTGCTCTTCTTTTGCAAAATTCACTTAGGTCTCTGTGAGATTTTTATTTTCCCGTGTGCATTTTAGAAAATTTGTCAGCCTACAAAAATGTTAAAGTAAATGTTAAACTTTCCAGGTGTTTCAGGATTGGAGACAACTTTGCAAATGCCATTCAGCATCTCAAGTGCTTGGCAAAATGGGATAACGTGTAGGAGGCACTTGCCATGGGCCGGACACTGTGCGAAATGCTTTTCATGCTTTATTGCATGTATTTTTCACAGAAACTCCATGATGACTGCATGCTATTAGCCTGGTTTTATCAAGGACATATAGAAAAGTGAAGGGACTTTGCCAAGGTCACTTTTTTAGAATGCATCACACTTGGGATTCAACCCAGTCAGTTCAACTTTATTTAGAGCAAGCTCTTAGCCATATATTGTTTTGTAGGTAATTAAACCTTAATTGGAACTTGAAACCCTGTAGAGTCGAGTCCATTTCCTCCAGGAAGCTAGTCATCAACACTTCCACATTCTTTTATCCCTAACGGAAGCCACAGGTTCCTTCTTGGGACTCACCTGACTCTTTATCTATATTGCTCTCTTGTGGAATAAAAGTCGAAAATCTCTTTGGGGCCACTTGTTCACAGAATGAAGTGTGGAAATGTTTATTCACATGAGACCTTTGGATAAATAGGATTCGTAAGATAAACCCCCCTAGAGTTGGGTCAGCTCTGCTTGAGTCTGATATGTAATTTACTGGGAGGAGTATTAACATTTAAACTGCATAGGTAGTAAGAGTGTTAGAGGGAAGAAGAAACAATTGCCCCAAGCAAAATAGTTTATTCATCATTAGGAATTTGATCATTGCTAGTTATAGATATGCTCCTCTGTACCCTATCCCTAGCCCAGGGAGGACAACCACTTATCCTCCTAAATCCTGCACCTGCTTGAATGTTTGACTTCAGATGACACCCACGTGTTCACATGGGGACATTACTCTTGCGTCCCATTCCCTTTTCCTAGTCTCTGTGGAGCTACACTATATAGACTTTGGCCTGGTAGCAATAATAGTTGGCATGCTCATTAATTAAAAATTAAGTCTTTCATTTCTATAACATCCAATGTCAACAAAGTATTTCATTATTTTCACTAAGCTCTCAAAGGAAAAATAAAAAGATTAACTGGCTAAAGTTAGGACACGGAAAGTCTTAAATGGCCTCATTTCAGCAGCCCACCAATTCACGTGTTGACTCCTAACATAACAGAACATATGTTTATTTGTGTCCAAGTCTTATCTTCTCCGAGACTGTGAGCTGCATCTGTGCCTGTTGAGGTTTGCCTCCACTTTGCACATGATCACTTAGCTCTAATTCAGCCTTCCTGACATCTTAAGAGGAATACAAATGAAATGAGAAATTTTTCATTAACTATCATAACATCAACATTAATATTATAATATAAACTAATTAATATTATAATAGTAATAGAATAAAACGTTAAGTGAAATGAGTAGGATGTAAACCTGTAATAAAATAACTGTGTGTCTCTATATGTGTGTATATATATATATTTCTAAGATATGACTAACTATACAGAAAAAAGTCCAGATAGAAATACTTCAAAATAAAATAAAATAGTGGCTCTTTCTGGTGAGTAAAGTCATAGTGACTTCAACTTATTTTTTATACTTTTCTTTATTTTCCAAAATTTGTACGTTGAACATTGAGATGGAAGTGGCCAGCTGTTCACCAAAATATATGCTCTCCTTCCAGAGTGCAGCTTGCTAAGGAACGGCTACTGAACAGGAATTACATTTTTGAAGCCCTGTGTAGCTGGGTAGGACCATATAACTCCCTGCTTGCTTATGGACTTCAAGAGGATGGGACATGTGTCACATGAGTCCCAAGGTAGAGAAGCAGGTATGAATTTTCCACGCATTATTTCCCTCAGAGCGGATTCTGACGTCCTAAAAGATGTCAGAGACACACAAGGAAAAGAACCATGTCTCTAAATTACCACCTGCCTGCCAAACAGGAACATGTTTGCAGATTATCTAGGCAAAAAATAAGCTTCTATTGTTAATCATCTTCCTTTCCCTGAATCCTCCTAAGAAATTAACCTTAAGAAAAAAAAAAAGATTTCCCGACAGTAGTTTTTACGGAGTTGATCCAGGGAGTAAGAGTGAGAGGTCAGTGAATTGAGTCAGAGAAAGAGGAAAAGGGAATACAAAGATGCATTATTGATTTGCCCATCATGGCAGACAGCTGGTGCTTCATTCCACCAGGCCTTCTGAGAAAGCATATGTTACCACATTCATCTCAGAATTATCTACCTATGATAGAGGAGAGGCCTTCCTATATCTTCTCCCAGCTCCCACTGGTCAAGAGTTGATCTTTGGGCATTAAACTCTGGTTTCCAGCTTGCATAAGATGGCGTGCAAAATATTTCATGTAGGTGTCCCTTGATGTGTAGTCACAGAAGCCCTGGGGCAAAAAGATAGAGGTGCCTAATGCATGTCTGGGACAAGAAACTGCTAGGTTACATCTGAATTAAGCCATTCATCACTGACATGCTGGTGTAAGAGGTGAGGTCCAAAGGATTTGCAGTGATGTACAAGAGGTGTTTGGTAGTTAGTGAAAATGTGTGATAGTATCTAACCTGAATAAGCATATATTAACATTGTAATCAGAGAACTTCACACACACACACACACACACACACACACACATACACACACACACATTTTTGTTTGGTTTTGTAAAGTAGCTCATTATCCCTATGACACTTAACGCTTTTAGTTCACGTTACAAGCACAATCGTCAAGCAAGACACGCTTGGCATCTCAGACTCTTGCTTCCTTCCTTTCTCAACTCTTCAGCCACCAAACCAGTCAATTTCCCCTCCTAAAGAATATTTGGAATGGCCCTGCTTCCACATCAGTTGCTCCTGCTTTAGTTGGGGTCTTTATCCACACATGGCTCAAATACTGCTAGAGTCTCGATCTACCCCATTTGTTGTTTACATCTAAAACTAAATTGGGATTGGTAAATCCTACATAAAACGTATTTCAAGGACTCCCAGTGGTCATAAAATCCAAGCTCCTTATGAGAAATTCTGCATGCTTCATAATTCAACCCCATCCCACATCTCTAACCCTACCTCAATCAGGCCCTAGGCTATACTTGGCACTTGAGGCAGACAATAGAAATACAGCTGACCCTTGAACAACGCGAAGTTAGGGGCCCCCTACCCTCTGCTCAGTGGAAAATCCATGCATAACTTACACTTGGTCCTCTGATACAGCAGTTCCTCTGCATCTATGATTCAACCAACTGTAGGCTGTGTACTATATAGTATTACCTACTGTTGAAAACAATTGGTATATAAGTGGACCCACACAGTTCAAACCTGAATTGTTCAAGATTCAATTATACTTAGGAAACCCCAAGTCCTTTTATGCCACTCTGATTTTGTACATGCCTCTTTCTACTGGAAATACTTTCCCACTTTTTTACCTAGAGCAGGAGTTGGTCAACCACAGCCCTCAGCCAATCTATCCTACCACCCAAGAGCTAAGGATGTATCTTACATTTTTAAATGATTGAAACAATTTTTTTAAAAAGATAATATTCTGTGACACATGAAAATGATATGAAATTCAAATTTAATTGTCATCAAAACAAGTCTTTCTGGAACACATCCACACTTGCTTATTCATTTACATGTTCTTGATGGCTGCATTTGTGCTATCAAGGCAGAGCTGAGTAGCTGTCACAGTGACCTGTGGCCCACAAAGCCTACAGTATTTATTACCAGTCTTTTTACAGAAAACATCTGCCAGGAACCTCTACCCTTCCTTCGAATCCTGCCCATGGAGGGGCATTCTACATCTCTACCCCTTCAACATAAAGTTCTTATCTCCCACCTAATGTGAACTGTGCATTTATATATATCTTCTTCTCACTGCTATCCCATTACCTTCTTGGGAGCCAAGCTTCTGTCTCATTTATCTCTGATTATCTCCTGGCCACCAAGATGGTGCCAGGTATACAACATGGGCTCAGTCAACTATGTCTGTCAAGTTCCAAGCTCTGATTTTATTTATTTTATATATATTTTTAATTGAAGTATAGTTGATTCAAACTATTGTGTTTGTTTCAGGTATACAGCAAAGTGTTTGTTATAAATATATATTTTTCAGATTATATTCCATTATAGGCTATTATAAGCCCTACTTTTAGCTACCATGCTTCCTTTTCCGGACTGTGGTGGTTGAGAGCATGGGCTCTGGATTTAGATTGCCTGAGTTTGATGCTGGGCCTACCATGTCAAGCTGGGCAACCTTAGGCAACCGTGGGCTAGTTACTTTAACCCTCTCCCTACCCTTGTCTCAGAGCTAAGAATAGTAACTGCATTGCAGGCCTGTTGAGAGAATTACATGCAGTATATGCAAAGTGCTAAGCACAGTGCTAGCACATAGTAGACTTTCAGTTAATATTCGCTGTTATGATGATGAGTGCATATTTCCCAAAGCCTGAATGAAGCCCTGAGATCTCCTGGGAGACATCACTGACCCAACAATGTTCCCTGTATGCACAGCTCCATGGCTTTACTTGTTTTTTAGCTAGTTTAATGTGCTCATTTGCTGTTAAATAAAATGGTGTGTTTGCTGAGGCAAGGGGAAAGATAAACTTGAAAATAAAGAATCTTTCCATTTTATCCAAGAATCTCTCTCAATCTTGTTTTGCTTACATCTATCTACTTCCTGCTGGGTTTGTTTTCCTTGCCTCTCCATGTTCCTTTCTGCTGGCTATCTATGTCTCTCACTGCTTTCCCAACTTGCTTGATTACTTTGTTTTGCTTTTTCACCCCCTTCAGCCTAACTTCATTCCTTCCCACCCCAGGCCCTTGCCTTTACTATTTTCTCAATATTTTTTTGCCTCTCTCCTCTGCCTTATTTTTTCTTTATTTTTTATCTCTCCCCTTCTATTTCTCTTTAGCACCTGTCTCTTCTTACTTGCTCCCCTCTCATCCTTTTCTGTCTTACAGCCCTTCCTTCATTTCTTGGATTAAAAGCTTGCATTCTTTATTCTTTTCATCCCTTCCATTCTATTTTCCTCTCGTTTTGTTTTCTTTCTGTCATCTCCCTATTACATCCCTGGTCTTTCTTCCTTTGCCTCTTCTTCCTCCTTTCTGTCCTCTCATGCCCCCTACTCTGGATCCCCTCCCAGAGTCCAGTGTGGGGTAGAGGCTGCTCCACCCCCTCGATGACCAGCAGATGAGGAAAAAGCTATTAGTCACTCAGCAGAGGAGGAAGACAAGCAGTTTGAGGGAGCCTGGTGCTTGGGGAGCAATTGGAGGCCAGGCAGAAAATGGAGTCGTCCAGAAGGAAGAGGAGGCATGGTTTAATGGAATGGAAATAGAACAGGTGAGAGAAAATGAGATGGAAAAAACAGAGATGTACGCCACAAGAGAATTCAGTTGGAATTAGAGTGTCATCAGATGAGATGGGGGGGAGAAAATGGAAAGACAAGCCTGTTAAAGGGAATGGTTTGTCATAAACACGAGCCTTTTATTCTCAGCTTGCCTGCTTTGCTTCTCGGCACTGTTTTGTTCTTTCCTAACCACTTTGTTTGATCCCTCCTGTCTCACCAGACTTTGCTATTTATCCAACCCTGCCCGATTCCCGTTTGCAGATCTATTTTATCAGGCACTTTGGGATGGCCAGGGGTTTAGAAAGAAACCATGTGGCATAGTGGTTAGAAGCACAGATTCAGGAGTCAGAGGGGACTTGGAATCTGGTTCTAAAAAACAATCAAACTGTTTCTGTTATGCAAGAACACTGTAAAATTACCTTTCCTTATTAGCCGGTACAGGCCTTGGAATAGATTAACTTGGGCCACAATCCCATTTCTCTTCTTACCACTTTTGTGAACTTGGCCATCTCCTAACTTCTCTGGTCCTGTGTATTTTTTTTTTTAATTAATTAATTATTTTATTTATTTTTGGCTACTTCGGGTCTTAGCTGAGGCAGACGGGATCTTCGTTGAGGCATGCAGGCTCTTTGTTGTGGCGCGCGGCTTCTCTCTACTTCTGATGTGTGGGTTCTAGGGCGCATGGGCTCTCTAGTTTGTGGCACACGGGCTCCAGTTAAGGCGCGTGAGCTCAGTAGTTGTGGCACGTGGGCTTAGTTGCCCCACGGCATGTGGGATCTTAGTTCCCTGGCCAGAGATCGAACCCACGTCCCCTGCATTGTAAGGCAGATTCTTTACCACTGGACCACCAGGGAAGTCCCTGGTCCCATGTATCTTTATCACAGGGATAATACCACTTACTCTCATAGATAAGGTTGATGTGAAGACTGAATGAGATAACTGAGGTTAAGTGTCAGGTACAGTGCCTGGCACATAGGCTCTGTCCATGTCTGCTGGCTTACTATTAATATTTTAATAGATGGGTCCATCACTTTCTTAGTACAAGTCGAGATCAGCCTTTTTAGATTAGCTACCCTGCCCTGCCTTCTCTCTCTCAATAAGTGTTCCTTGCACACTTACTCACATGCAAGGGTACAGCTTTCCTCCTTATTCAGGCCAACTCGCCTAGACTGGTGCTCGGGAAAGGCCATGATTTGCTCAGCACCAAGATCTGTATCCTAGCTGACTTCACAACTGCATTCAACCTCACACATCCATCTCCACGCCCTCCCTTCCTCTTAGTTCCTGCCGAGGGAAAGAGAAGGAAAAGGTTGAACCATCTCCCAGGGGAAGCAGCCCACCCCATGAACTCACCACTCCCAGCTCAAATAGAAATCCATAATTAAATATACATCAAACAAACTTCCCCCAGTGGATGAGTTTGGCTCCCAGTGCAAGTCTCATCACAAAAAGCTTTTCTTTGCATGTCTCCCCTCTCCACCCCAAACTTTACCACCCCCAGAGCCTGCCCTTTGGAAATGCTCTTTATACCCACTCCAAGCTTTTAAACCTGGTATTAAGAGGGTGCAACCCAGCTGGAAATTTCCAAAGATGTTTTCACTGAGTCCTCCCAAATGCTTCATTTCAACACAATAGGCAACCAGCCTGTGAACCAAAGGGAGACAGTGAGGTTTACGGGATACCCTGCCATTCTGCAGGTTGATTCCCAGCAAGTCTCTCCTACACTTGACCTCAGTTATCTTGATGGTACAAGGCCAAGGTATCCCTGTCATTGCTTCTGGCTCTGACACTCAGAATTCTAAACTCTATCCTGGTTAATACAGATATGTGCAGAGCCTTTATTTCTGCTTCATGTGTCCATTATGTGGATAAGAGTATACCTTCCTGGAAAATTACCACCACTCTCATCCTGTTTCCTCAGATCATACTATGTGAATTCCAAAAGCATGCATGTCTAAAGAGTGCTATGGAAAAGATGTGTATTTAAAGTATTTCTTCTGAAATAGATCTCTAAGCTAAATCAGAGGCCCTCTAACCTCACATTCTAAATTCTATTTTGGAAGTTTTCTGTACAAGAGCTAAGCTAGATTAGACATACACCCTTCCTTTAAAATGCCCTAATTTTCCTGTCATTGTTTGTTCCTATTCTGTCCCTCCCTTCTGCACTAGTATCTCCAGTAACCACCCGCCTCCTCTCCTAATCACCATTTCTCCTTCAGCCAGGGTCATTTCTGTGCTCTCATCTTTGAAGGAATAATCCCAGTGCCCCAACCTCCATGATTATTTCTTAGAAATGCCCACTGAGAACCCTTGCCACTGGGCCTGAATGGCATGGGCACTTTGCAACACTTCTAATATACTGCTTTCTGGCAGTCAATGTCCTATCAACGTGGTGGAGAACCCAGACTTGACAGAGAAGCAAACAGACATGGGTTTGTGTCTTGGCTCGGCCTCTTACAAGCTATATGAGTTGAGGAAGTTCCTTAACGGCTCCAAGCCTATTTCCTCATTTTAAAAGATGGGGATGGTAATAGGATTTACCTCAGGGGTCTATAGGAAAGATTAGGTAACACAGAGGATGCAAATTATTTAGTATAGTTTGCATGTAGTATAAATAGTAGCTATTACGACAGTCTCTATGCTGGTCCTGACCTGTTGTTCCTGGGGTCTTTTTTTGTCCCTCCTCTGTGAGACAGAGCCCTGCATTCTGCATACTCCCGATTCCCATATGAACTGATAGACAGATGTGTTCAGCCAATAGGAGAATTTAAAGGGTGATGAGGAGATAAGGAGATTTGATTGGAAGAGTGATAAGGAGAAAGCAAGGTATCTCCCCCACTCAACCTCCACCCCCGCCTCTACCTCCACCTCACGCTGGTGTCAACAGTAGTGACTGGGTCTCCTATGTTCCTCTAGTTCCTACTATATTCCTCTGTTCTCAGGAAAGATTTTCTGTGGTTCCTTGTGATCCCGGCCCAGGTTTCTGGTAGCATGACTTCTCTCCCTTTCCCACAAAAGCTTAGAAATGGTAGTGGATTTCAACTGTTGCTAATCTTGGGTTGCCTCACTTATTTCTTTGGCTACTAAGCTCTTCCATCATCTATGGAATAAATGCCCTGCTCCCTGCTTCCTCTCAGAGTGGTTTCTGTTTTCTAGGTTAGACCCTGATTGGTATAGCCCACTCCAGCCACATCCTAGATAGACTGCAAATTATTGTAAGTAGAGATTATGTCTATGCCTTCCAGATTTCCTTATAGAAAAGTAAGCATTCAGTTAGTACTAGACACATTTTTATTGAATTCAATATTTTGAGCACAGTGATTTATCAACTTCCCCCATTCCTACTATCATGGGCGTCATCCCACTTTGGAGGTTAGATCTAAGCCTAGATGGTTGGGTGAGCAATGTCCCCACCTATTCTCCAAGGCTGTATAGACATAGAGGTACCAATGACCAGATGAGAGAGCTGTGTTGATCATGGTCTGTAGCCCATCTTCTAAGCAGCTTGCTCTGTAACATTGTTACTTCCCAGCTGCAATAAAGATTTTATGCATTAAATTTAGCTCTGCCTCACTTCATTTGCTGTGTTAAATATATTTTATTTTCATTCATTCTAGTGTGTCTACAGGCAAGTGTTCAGAATTTGAAAAGCTCATTCAGTGATCCTAACTTTTAGTAGTGCCAGGGTCCATGGTACAAGATATAGGACTAAGTGCTACCTGGTGATACCTTCATCTCTTCTGGATTCGGAATGAACTAGACTCCAGAATTTAAGCAACACATGTGTCTTCTTTTTAATATAACATTCGGATAAATCAAGATGACATGGGAAAACCATGTCATGCAGATAGCCTCTTTCAGTGCCCAGAGCAGATATCTGTAATCAAATACAGCATGTTCCCAGGAGGTCTTAGAAGACTTCTCAACACATCTTTCCAGGAGACCATCATCAATCAATTGGAGTAGATTCCCAAGATAAAATGTGCTCCCTCACCAATCACCAGGAAAATGCATATCATAACCACAATGAGCTATCAACTCACCCTGTTAGTATGACTACTATCAAAAAACAAAAACAAACAAACAAGACAAGAAGTAACAAGTGTTGGCAAGGTTGCAGAGAAGGGAACACTTGTGCACTGTTGCTGGGCATGAAAATTGGTGTAGTCATTATGGAAAACAATATGGAGGTTTCTCAAAAATTTTAAAATACAACTGCCATATGATATAGCAATTCCACTTCTGGGTATTTATCTGAATAAAATAAAAAAAACAATAACTCAAAGAGGTATGTGCACCCCCATGTGCACTGTAGCATTATTTACAATAGCCAAAATAGGGAAACGATCTTAAGTGTCTATTGGTGGGTGAACGGATAAAGAAACGGTGGCTGGGGCCCCGAGCAGGCTGCCACAATGGCATGTTGATTATTTGGATGAAAATTACTTGAGAAACAGCTGGTAAAATAAAAAATTGATATTAAAAAATACTCTGATCCCCCTCTTTTCCCTTGAAAGTGGAAAATAAATCAACCATGCAAAAGTATCCTCCTTATACCAGGGAGATAGAAAGCATCCTTATCAACAGAATGAGGAAATTCAAGGCTAAGAGAGCTGTGTAAACAAACTTTGTTACTTCTTCATTAGTCTGCTGCTCCAAGCACAAGCCCCCTTGTTAAATCTTCACAAATAACTGCTTCTTTGTCTAAACATGATATATAAACAGCCTGCTCTGGTCACTTCAGGGCTACCATTTATATGATATCTCTGTGCATATGAATTATTTTTTCCTCCTGTTAATCTTTCTTATGTCAATTTAATTATTAGACCAGCCAAAATAACTCAGAAGGGCTGCGGGGAAATGTCCCCTTCCCCAACTACACACACACACACACACACACACACACACACACACACACACACACACACACGAGTGGAGTGTTATGCAGCCATGAAAAAGGAAGAAAACATGGATGGAAGCGGAGCACATTACACTAAGTGAAATGAGTTAGAGAAAGAAAAATACCACATGATTTCACTTATATGTGGAATCTAAAAATGAACAAAAGAAAACAAAATGAGCTCATAATACAGAGAATAGATTGGTGATTGCCAGAGGCAGGGACGGGAGGGATGGGCAAAGCGGATGAAGGCGGTCAAAAGGTACAAACTTTCAGTTATTAAATAAATAAGTCATGGGGATATAATATAATAAGTCATGGTGACTATAATACTGTATTGTACGTTCGAAAGTTGCCAAGAGGGTAGCTCTTAACAGTTTTTATCACAAGGACGAAAAATTTTCTAACTGTGATGGTGATGGATGTTAACTAAACTTACTGGGTGATCATTTTGAAGTAAATACAAATATTGAATCATAATGTTGTCCATCTGAAACTAATATAATCTTATATGTCAATTATATCTCTTATTTTTAAAAATGTATTGCTACCTCCTCTGTTCTTTTCACAGTACGGGCATAGCTGTTGACTCTCAACATCCATGTTTCCTCTCCTCCATTGTTGAGAAGCCATGAGTTTAGGGGAGATTAAGCACCCCAGCTTTTGTGCTATTCATAATTTATCTAACCCAGTAAGAGACCACCACACCATTGCTATAGTTACTTATTTGGGTAACAGAGGCATTCCGTGACCATGACCAGGGACATTAATTTAGGAAAAGACATGTGACTGAAGTTGGATCAGTAGTCATGAAAGTAGATTTTCTGAGGGCTTTTCAGAAATAGTTCCCTGCTCTTCTGGGACAGCTACCCCAAACTATCCCTCTAGCTCTTCCTGGGCAATTGGTATAAGAAATAGCTGAATAATTTTGACCCCACGAGTGAAACCAGCCTTACAAGGAAGCTGAAACTGTCGCCGAAGAGGACAGACAGATGGAAGAAGATGCTCTTAGAGCTTCCCACTTCTGGATTTCCACTTTATGAGCTCCTATGTCTCCTTTGCCCTTTAGGTCAGCTGGAGAGGAATTCTGTTACTAAAAGCCACATGCAAAAGCACATCCAGCCTCAGACTTAAGTAAGTTCTGCTCTACTCACTACCTGCTCTCGGCACAAAGACTGGATCAAGCTCTCAGATCACATCAGGCCCATTTTTTCCCTCTTCATTGTTCTTACTTAAATCCTCACTCCCTACAGATCTCTAGCGCCTGGCAGCCCGGACTCACCTTCTTCACAGCTCATGTTCATTTGTTTTACTGACCTGAATAAGCCAGAGCTTATTATTCTTTCTCATATTCTAATACTCAGTAGGGGCAGCCTTTGGAGAGGGGGCGGAGATAGTCTCCTCTGGGCTTTTATTTAAGTTGCAGAGGTGCAGCTGTCCACCTTGGAGTCAAACTACCTGAACTGGCAACTCATTATTTTGCTTTCCTTCTTTTGTGTGTTGTTTTACATGAGCTTCAGAGAATTTTACAGCTGAGTGGGACCTTAAACGACATACTAGCTCAATCCCTTTAGACAACAGTTAGAAAAATGGAGGTCTAGAAATCGTAAGTGACTTGCCCCATATCAGCTGGGGATCTCGAGGAAGGATTGTAACTCAGGTAACTCTGGTATGCTGACTCCCAGCCAGTGCCCTCTTTCTGACCCTATGTTTTCACGACATAAGTATTTTAACGGGGGCCTCACTTGCATATATTCTGCGTAGAGCTCTAAGAATTGGCTACTCCCAGAGAGAAAATCACATAGAGATAGAAGCGGTGCTGCTGTCTTTCACCCACAGGACAAGGGCCTGGTCAAGCATCCTGACAGGTTCAAGATTCTCCCGTAATTCCCCAGATCAAGAACTATGGAGGCTGTCAGGTTGTCTGTGACAGCAGGGGAGGCCAGAATGGTTCAGACTTTCAACCCAGTCAGATCCATTTCCAGGTTGATAATTTGAAGTGAATTTTCCAAGAAACTGGTGAAAGAGTAACAGAGAAAATTCAAAAACCATCCAATCCTATATCAGTGTTTTGTTTTTTTAAAAAAATTATTTTTATTTATTTGTTTTTGGCTGCATTGGGTCTTCATTGTTGTGCGTGGGCTTTCTCTAGTTGCGGCGAGCGGGGGCCACTCTTCATTGCGGTGTGCGGACCACTCTCCATTGCGGTGGCCTCTCCCGTCACGGAGCACGGGCTCTAGGCACGCGGGCTTCAGTAGTTGCGGCGTGTGGGCTCAGTAGTTGTGGCTCACAGGCTCTAGAGCGCAGGCTCAGTAGTTGTGGCTCACGGGCCTAGTTGCTCTGCAGCATGTGGGATCTTCCCGGACCAGGGCTTGAACCCGTGTCCCCTGAATTGGAAGGCGGATTCCCAACCACTGCGCCACCAGGGAAGCCCCCTATATCAGTCTTTAAATCCAAAGCTCTCCAAAGATTCCTATAATATATTCCTTGAGGCTCTTGAGGCTTTGGGGAGGCAGTGCATTTCAGAAGTTAAAGACCATGATGTCTGGAGTCAGAGCCTCTGGTTTGCAGCCATCTCTGTCACTTACTGGCTCCATGACCTGTAATAGCAAGTTCATTCCTCAAGAACTGTTTCCACTTCTGCAAACTGGGGATTAGAGTAGCATCTGTTTCATAAGATTTAGGGGAGCCATTAAGTAATTTAGGTTAAGTGCTTAGAACAGTGTCTGGCAAATAACATGCCCTCCAAAAGTGATTACTATGAATAGCATCATCGTCATCATCAAATGTATTCTTGTCTTTTTTTTGCAGAGAAGAAGAAAGGAAGCTTAAAAAAGAAAAATAAATGAGTGAAGAAGAAAGAGAAGAGGTAAGTATGAGAACTAAAGTAAGAGAAATACTGTAAGCACAAATGAAAAGATGGAGAAGAAAATAAAGTAGGAAGGGAAGAAAGGAAGGAGAGATGACAGACTCATTTGTTCTATTCGTGTATGTTGAGGATTGACATTTGTTTCAGGTACTGGGCTTGTTCCAGCAATGAACCTCCTTTGTGTAGTTTACAATAGAGAAACTTATTAAACAAATGAATAAACACAAAAATACAACTATAATCTCCTGTGAATGCTACATTATATGGTAAAGGTAGACCTCTTTGTGGAAGTGTTATTTACCAAGCTTTTTCTGTATTCTAAGCATGGTATAAGGTATATGTGCATATATTTATTCAGTTTTTCATCTTTTCCTGTATTCATTCTTCATTTATTTTGTAGTTGCAACTATATGCCAGACCTTCAGCATCATGCTTTGCATACAGTTAGAAGTCTGTCCATCTGGTCCAGGTTGTAGAGTAGGGGAGGCAGGTGTTTACAGGAATAAAGGTCGTGAAGTCCAGTGGGGGCCATGAAGTAATACACAGGAGGGCGGGAAATTATTCCTGAGGGATGGTCAAGAAAAGATCCAGAAGAAAACCAGCATATTCTTCCACTAATGACTCTATGACTCTTAACTGGTCCCTACAGCAATTCAGAGATTCCGTCTCATCTGTGAAACCATCTCATCTGGGAGAGAGGCCATTAAAAAGATCCTGAAATTCAATATAGAGAAAGAGCTGGAGCCTAGGTTCAGAGTCTCTGATCCATGAAAGTACATGACTTGGAGAGAGGGAGGAGAGGTGGTGTTTCAGGGGAAATTGCCAATGAGAAGATGGAGAATAGCACATTTGGTTCTTGTAGACAATTAGTGCCTATCAAGGTCATAGAACTCTGCAAGAGTGGTGCAGAGAGCTTTCCACTGTGCTGTGATCTCTCATGACCAATCCACTGAGGCTCCCCTACCTCATTTGCTTTCTTCCAGCTTCTCAGCCAGATCACACCCATTCTCTTTCATATGAAGACTATAAAAATGGAGGAATCTGCGAATTCATAGTAGTATGAAAAAAGAGCTTCTTTTCTCTCACTGAAGTATGCTGTATTCTGCCATTTTTGTGATAAATCTTATGTACTGATAAATATTTAATTTTACTACAAATCTGTGGTATGAATATAAAGGCATCAACTTGAGCATGACAGTAAGTTATCATTATTCCACCCAGAAAGATGGCTAACCTCTGTAGGCTCTAAAAATTTGAAATTACAAATCTGGGCCAGAGGGCTCTACCCCCATCAACATAAAGAGGTGTATTACAATGACAAAGAGAACCATTCAATACTTTATTCTTGCCCCTTCTACTTGCTTTTACTATTGACTTGTTGAGCCTTGTCCTGGAGGGGAAAGAGCATAGAATTCAGAAGGAAACAGGCTTGCATTTGAGTGCTGGACCCACCATTTTATCATTTTACTGGAGTACTAACAAGAAGAACAAAACTAGAAAGCTTATCATGTATATAGCAGTCATTTTGTGCCTGGGCTAAGAACTTTATGTCCATTATCTCACTTAACTTTTAGAGTAACACATCAAGGTTTATCCTGCTATTATTCTCATTCTACTCATGGAAAATGAATATTGAGAATCTGCCAGGCACTTTGTGTGCATACACACACACACACACACAGACACACACACACAGCCTTTGTTCAAGGTCACACAATTTCTATTGCAGAAGACTAGATTCAAATACATTCTTGGACAATCCCAAATTTCAGACTTAAACTGGTATAATGCATAGTTTCCTTTACTTTCTGCCTCTCTTCCCTTACTTTCTTTGACTCTCAGTTGTTGTTTTTTTTAAGAACAATTCAAAAGTATCAGCCACAATGATCTTAGCACATTGTTTTGAGAATTGAATGGGACTGTGCATGTAAAATGCCTGGGCCATAGAAGCAGGCTTACAAAAGTTTGTTCCCTTTCGGCTTCTGAATCATCAACCTTCTCTATCCTTGGAGTTCTCCTCCACCATCTCAGCCTCTCCATCTTTTCCCTGCCCTGCCCCGTTGCTTGGACACAGATGGCAGAGAGGCCCACTGACACAGGCCATTGTTACTGCTAGATGCGTGTCTGGGGTCAAGTAATTTCTTTATTATCTTTCCTTATTGCAAACAGCTTTTGTCAGAGAAAGGGTCCATTAGTAAATACTGATGCCAGCAGGCAGAGCATGCAAGTTGTCAAACAGCTGAAATGAGGAACTGTCAGCTCGGCGGCAAGAACATGAAAGCCAGCTTAAAGCAAAGAGTGAATAAAAGAGTAACGTAAGGAGAATAAGCAAAATGCTCATCAACAATGAACAAAGGGAAAGAAAGTTTCAGGTTGTGTTGTTTGGAGCTAGTGTGCCACTTCACAAAAGCCAGTATCTAAGACAGAATTCAGCTTAAATCAATTTGCAAAGAAATTAAGAAAAAGGAAAAAAGAATCCATGATGACTACCATCTGCAATGTGTTTAGAAATCAAATATAAGATGCAAACATTGCTTTCAAGAAGTTCACAGACTAATAAAGTAGTATAGTTTGGTTATTAAGAATAGAGGTTTTGCATTTAGAAAAATCTGGATGTAAAATCCAGTGGTATGACCTTGAGTGGCCTATATGAATCTCAGTTCCTGCCTTGTAAAATGGAAGTTTTAATGTCAACACTATCAGACTGACATGGGTTCAGTTAGGGTTAGGAAACCATATGACATCATCTCTAGCACATTGTATGTGCCCCAAACATCACTGATTTTTAAGAGTGATAAGATATTGTCACATAACATTATAAGAGAAAATTCTAGGAGTAAAAAGATAGCTTTTGAGATGGTCTTGGAGCTCAAAAATGACATCTCTTTGCTTGGATCAGGAATTAGGAAATTAAGTGGGAACATTTAAATTATTTATTGATAAAGGTTAGAGTTTGGCCATGCTAATTTTGTAAAGACTGTTATAGGTAGGAGGAACAGTGAGAACAAAGGTGAGGAAGTGGGAAAGCTTGGAGCACAAGCAACAAACAGGGGGCTGTTGCATTTGTCTTTGATTATGGTGTGTGGAGACAGGGATTGTTAGAGATAAAACTGAGAACACTTTGATTCCAGACCTTAAAAGTCTTAGCTGCTAAGCCAATAAGTTAGGACTTCAATCTTCAGTTATAAAGTTGGCATTGATGGTTTTCTGGCACAGGAGGGAAATGTCATCATTTCTTTTCATCAGGGCACAGTTCCACCTCTAACCTTAAATGTGCATAGTGTGTGTTCAAAGGCATTGGTTCTGATGTTCAGTGGTCTGCTTTGAGGCTCATGTTACTGTAGAAACTCAAGCAAGTTTTTTCACCTCTTTCTACTTCAGTTTCTTCATCTGTAAAATGAGACTATTATGATCTCTAACTCATAGCAGTAGTACATAATGATTAAATGAGATAATACATTGCATCATTTAGAACAGAGCCTGGCATCATCATCACCTAGTACCAAGGTCAATCAGTTACTCAGTAATGCTCAATAAATGCTATAGTTATTACTGAATAAATAATCAACCTATGTGGTTGGTGATGATGATGGTTTATCAGTCTTTCTCCTACAGCTGATACCCTACATCCAATTTCCTCTTTGACTGTGGGTATGGCTATGCCATGAATCTATGTCTAAACCATCATGGTATAAAATATGATGGCTCTGGCAGGACTGCAGTGGAGATACCACAACAGGAATGACAGAATAGCTGGGCATCATGAGGAAGATCGTGCTGAGAAATCAGGTGCAGGGTGGTCAGAGACAGGTATCAGAACTCAGAGAAGCACCTGCCTTCCAAGAAAATCACTGGTTGTTTTCCTGGAGGAGAAGCATTCCATTTGACATTTGGTTCAGTTTGCTGTGAATGTCCCTGCTGGTTTGTTCTACTTGTGTCTAAGACATTGGACTTTGTAATCTTGCAATTTTTATCCCCAAGCTACTGGTGCCCTACTGATGCTCTGTCACTTTCCACCAAACCAGCCTCCTATGTATAAAACCCTGAAGTCTACCTATAGAATGAACTTCATACTTTCCAAAGTTTCATGGACTACACTGGTTGGAGCTTTATAACGACTGTTGGAGTTTAGGAAGAATATATATAGTCTTGCTTATAAGGAAGTAAACAACAGAAAGAGAAAACGGCTTGCTCCGCTACGCAGTGAGTAGGAAGCACTGGCCACGCAATCCACGGTGCTCTGCCTGGCTGTGTGGGATTCTACCCCTGGCACTGTACTGCCCCTCTATCTGCCTAGAGATGGCAAATTCCAATAAACACGGGCCGACAAGACATACAAGAATATTACTCTCGAATCCAAAGCCTACCACTTGCATGGGGCTTCTTCTCAAAATGTTTAAATGGCTTTTCATTACACCTCATGTAACACAGCACAATAACAGACTGTTAGTCTTGCTTCGAAAGTTAGGCAACTATGGGAGAGAAGGAGGGTTTGGGAAATAGGGCCTACAGGATAGCTTAGAAAGGTTGGGACTGTTTAGCTGGGAGAAGGGAAGGTGGATGAGTAACTTAATAATCCGCAAGGATTATTTAAAGACCAGCTGTTATCCATTTCCACCCAGGATAGTAGGGAGGAAAATGCAGTAGTGAGAATTTAGTTACAGCATTATGAAGAACTTATTTTTTTTCCTTTAGCTATAAGGTCTCTTAGACACCAAAATACGATACTAAGCAAAATTAGAGACTTTTCCCCTGGAAATATTCCAGAATAGGGTGTCTATGCTTGCCAGTAGTTCCCAAGCACTACTTCTTAGACCATTAAGGTCAAGTCGCTTGGAGTCTCTCTTACAAATACGGATTCCTGGGACACACACACCTCAGACCTCCAGAGCCACGGTGTCCGGGTAGAGGGACAGGATTTACTTCAACAAGGCCCCGGTGAGTCTTGTGTGCAGCTGCATTTGAAAAACCCTTGTGTACGCAAGAATCAGTCAAATTTAACACGGCAAGAATGTACTGAGTGCCCACTTGGTGATCCTACCACTGCTGTTAGCCTCAGGGAGTAAAGATCATGAAAGAATGTAGCATAATTCTAGCCCTTGTGGAGCTTTCAGTAAAATAATTAAAGACTAATGGTGGATTAGGGAAACTGTTTTGTCTCTAATGTACTGTGATTTGGGGAAAGTTTCTTAATTCCTTTGGCCTGAGGTCCTAAACGGTTAAATCGAGGAGTTGAATAAAATGCTGTATAAGTTCCTGTGAATCTTTAAAATAATACAATGCAGAAGAAAGCCTATTTTTCAAAAATAACTAAATGCTAATTAAAAAGAATGAGAAGGAACATCAAGAGGGAGACTAATTTCTGTGGGCAGTACTTACTTACTAGAGAAGGTCTCAGGGAGAACAGGAGACAAACTTGCCACTGAAGGATGGGTGTGATAGAAATATAAGTTCATATGCATATGTGGAGAGGAGTCTCCATGTTTTCCAATACTACGTGTACCAGGTACACACGTTACACCATTTAGTATCTTTAAAGGCTTGTGTTTTGTTTTTAATTAATTAATTAATTTTTGACTGCGTTGGGTCTTCGTTGCTGCGCGCGGGCTTTCTCTAGTTGTGGTGAGCCGGGGCTACTCTTCGTTGCGGTGCGCGGGTCTCTCCTGTTGCGGAGCATGGGCTCTAGGTGCACGGGCTTCAGTAGTTGTGGCACATGGGCTCAGTAGTTGTGGCTCACGGGCTGTAGAGCGCAGGCTCAGTAGTTGTGGCACAGAGGCTTTGTTGCTCCATGGCATGTGGGATCTTCTCGGACCAGGGACCAAATCTGTGTCCCCTGCATTGGCAGGCGGATTCTTAACCACTGCGCCACCAGGGAATTCCCTAAAGGCTTGTGTTTTGAAAGTAGGGACAATATTTAGAGATTTTTGCCATCACCTAAGTAGGTACTTTATAAATATTACTGAATAATCACTATTAACATTATTTTCCAAGTGGAATAAAAGAGCTTTCTCTGTCTTTCTCCAAAAAAAATTCTTATGTTTGCATGGCATGGGGATGGAAAAAATGAAAGGAAGAAAAAGGGGAGGGCAGGAAAGGAAAGATGGAGGGAGAGAGGAAAGGAGGGAGGAAGGAGGAAGGAAGAGAAAGCAAGCTGTGAAGGTGGAAATTAGATGGAGAGTACAGGATACTGAAAACCTGAGTCTCGTTTGAGTAAGAGGATGAATGCTCAGTTGTTTTTCGTGGTTGTTGTTAATATAATCGGGTTTACTGATTGATTGGGGAGCAACAAGGAGGTGGTGCACGCGGATTGCAATGATGCATTTTTTTAAAGGACATCTAAATTTAAAAATCGGAATGTTACATATAAATATAGTAGCTTTAGATTTCCTAATCTGTTGAACATTTCCTTATTAAGTAGGGCTAAGAGCTCCTTAAACAAGATGGCTCTTGTTTGTTTTTGTTGTTTGTTTTCTGTTCATAGGAAGAGAGGGCTTTCTCAGCTTCTAAAGGGCTTGTGTCTCATGGATTTCTGTCTCAAATCCTCACAGCAAAACTTGATGAAGTGTCCACGTATTTGTGCATAGATGACACAAATTCACAAGGCTCCCGATAGTTAAGAACTTGGATTTAAGTTCTAGTTAAACATAAATTCAAATCCTTTTTCTGCCTAAAGAGCTGTGCAATTCTGAATAAAAGCTATTTGCCTTTCTGAGAGTTGTTTGCCTCATCTAGAAAATTGGGATGTCTCTGTGCAGACTCAGTGACACGATGTTTTATATTTCATTGATCAAGTATGTCTTGTGAGATGTGACCGTAAAGCAATTTACAATCCATTCTAGTACATGAGGTGCTTCCGTGCTCTCAGACAGGCACCTCATCTACTCTGGTCACCACAGAAAAAGTTTTAAGGTAACTAAGTTATAAAACTCTGTCTCAATGTAATAATTAATATGCCCTGTCCCATACAATCCTCACAACCTGGAACTTGATATAAAACTAAAGCTTCTCCCCCACCCCTTCCCTCTAGGCATGCTTCAGTCTCACACCCTATAGAGGCAAAAGTGTACGTTGACAGCATCTGCTTCATTCATTCCAAAGACCCTGGGATCTATGATCAGAGTAAGGGTCAGAGGGGAGGAAAGGGAGTCAGTAGGTAAGTTCCTCCTTGACTGACACTGGCTGGGGACGTAGCTTCAGTGCTCTTTGTGCCTGAAAGATGTTTCATGCTATCCATGTCCATCGTGGGTCCTTCTGGCACTACCACCCCCAACTCCTGAGTATCTCTCACCTGAATTTTTGTGATGCGTCTCTATGCCAACCCACTTCTTGCTATTCAGCCCACTGTCTTCAGCTATACCGTGGTCCTCATGCCCATCCATGCAAACCTCTTAAACAATTCTAGATAACTCTAAACCAGTGTTCTTTATTGCATGGCTTATATCTGGTTTAGGGTACATACTTTGCTCTGTCAAACAGGACGGATAGTTATTTCTAAAACCACAATTGTCCCTGATCACTTTATCCAGGCTTTTGACTTTTATATTTCTCAGCCATGACTCAGACAGTAGAATGCAAGAGGAATATTCAATAAGCTCTTCAAATGGTTTCCCTAAAGTCCATGTCTTGATGTGATGTGAACAGGGACACCCTCCCCAATTGTACCCTTAAAGCATATGCAGTGCTTTTTCCAGAATTCCTTCTTCACTCTCCAATTGATTACTGTCTTGTACCCCTGATGAGAGATAAGGGTTGAAAAGGTGTCAGGTTATTATCCACTATTTTGACATGTTTGCTTCTTGGTCTAGAATCTCATTTTAGAATATGCCTCAGTCCAAATTTCCATTCTAACATTCTGTTACATATAGAAAGCTGCTAATATAGTACTTGGCCATGTTGTTAGGAAGGGCAGCATTCCCTGTAGTGTAGTTATAATACCATCATATTATTCTTAGAGAAACACACACATACGTGCAGTTTATAATGCCACATTTTAAGAGTGCCATTGGCAAACAAGTATTTCCAAGACTAAGTTCAGCAAGAGCAAAGTTCATAGCGATGCCAGGTTTATTTATTTTTTGACATGTCCTGGCAGTTATCCGCCGGACACCAGGGCATCAAGGGGGGAAATATTCCTTTGAGATGAGGTCACACATTTTGAAACAAACACAATGGCAGCCAAAAGTTTACTATAAACAGTAATAATGGTTAACTTAAGACTCCTATGTTCAGCATGAGACTATTGACTGATTCATCCCTACTTTTTCTTTGTCAAAAACTATTCACACTGTTTCATGCAGAAATTGTAGTAAAATTAAACTTGAATAGGAGAGCTTTCCTTCCTTCCTTCTTCCCCCCTTCCCTTCCTCCTTCCCTTCACTGCCTTCTTTCCTTCCTTCTATTTTCCTTCATCCACTCCCTCCTAAATCACTTAATGCAAAAGCCATTAGGTGAGCTGTATCAAGGTTTGCATCCCTCAGAGAAGGAGGTCAATGCCTAAGAGGCTCCTACTGGAGCCTGAATGGGTGAGGCTGTCCACTGAGAGGGCCTGGGAACAGTGGCACCTCACAACAATGAACACATCTGACACCCAGATCTTTGTCTACAAAATATTCTCCACTAAAAGGAACCAGGAATCCTGAGAGAAATTGCTGATTTCAGGGTTGTGGGGACTAAAGTTCGAGATGAGCCTGATACAGCTTGGTGCACCGGAAAGAAGGTGAATACGAAGCATAATGTGGACGGGTAAAAAAGGCACAGAAACCAGCCAGAAGGACCTCCCACTGGAATGAGCTAGGCTTCCAATTCAGTTAGAAGTTGCGATGTATTATAACCCATTGAATAAAGTAGGGACCCATGAGTCCATTCTAATATACAGAAATAAACAAATGGGGAGAATAAAACACTTTTCCTTGTACTAGAATGCCACCTAATAAATGGAGAAGGAACAATGGTGAGAGAAAATCACCATTGGGTAAACATAGTAATTAATATCTCCAATCAACATTAATGGTGCTGAAACTAGTGGGTGGGAGTTTGATAAGGAATAGAATATTCACCTAGTTTCAAAATAACTCCTCACATAATACTTATTAATTACAGAACTAACTGTACAGTGGAGAAACCTTGTAGACACAACCCTAATCAGGTGATCAAAGTTTACATCACCCGTAGGGGGACAAACTGAAACTGTGTGCCACTTGATAGGATACAATGCGAAAAACACTGTCTCCAATTTTATGTTTTTGCCAGAAAATCTATAATTTAAACCTGACCATGAAGAAATGCCAAACATTCATATTGAATGACATTCCACAAATTAATTGGCCTGTGATATTAGAAAGTATCCAAGTTGTTGAAGACTAGGACAGCTGAGGAACCCGTCCTGATTAAAGGATACAGAAAATGTATGACAATTAAATGTGACATGTGATTCTGGAATGGACCTTTTTGCTATAAAGGACATTTACGGAAATTAGAGATACTTGGAAAGGGTTTTTTAAATTAGGTGTTAGTAATGCACCAGTATTAATTTCTTCATTTTGGAGGTTGTATTGCAGTGACGCTGGATAAAGTTCATGTTCATAGGACTTACTCACTGATGTTTTCAGGGTGATGGGACACTATGTTCACAACTCCCTCTCAAGTGCTGCAGGGAGTTAAAAAATAATCTTTCTACTATTGTTGCAAATTTCTGTAAGTTTGAAACTACTTCTTAAAAATGTTCTTAAATAGAGGGCAAGTTACACAGATACTTTCTCTAGTAATCCCAAGTCAACTAGAGCATGGCTTGATGGCATCTAGTTACAGAATGGGGGCAGTTGAGAGCTGACTAGCTCTCCCAGACTGTACATGTACACAAGCCCATTCTCATGCACAAGATACTTTGGTAATTTGCTTGATTTTATATGAATAAATATTAGTGAGCCATACCACATTGTATTGAGTGTACTGGGCATTTAATAAAGAGGAAAAAATCATTAAAGTTGCCTAATATGCATTGAAAATGAGGTTATGGTTACATCTTTAAATATTTTAAGTACTTTTTAATGGAAGAGTGGTTGCATTTATTTCTGCAGGCACAGAAGAGAAACCAACTGTTGGAAGATTAAGGTTCCAATTTTGATTTGAGAAGTAATAACCTTATGATGAATGCTGCTGAAGAAAGGCACTGCCTTGTGAGGTAGTGAGTTCCCCAAAGCTAGATCTGATCAAGCCAAGTCTGTGTGATGACCTGTTAAGGATGTGGCAGAAGAGGTAAATGATGTGGGGGGAAAGGGTAAGTTACCCGATATCTAAAATCTCAAACTGAAATACTTAACATCTATAATCCCTTGAGCAATGAAAGGTGGAATTAATTAGTTCAATCAGTAGCTCCTTGAGATTCTACTCAAGAAGGTGGAGTCTTAAATATGGATTTTTTTATTCTTACTCATGAATATATCAAAGATGTTCCTATTCTAGGGATAAGTAAGACTTTAAAATGTCCTTTTATCCCTCTGTTGGTTCAATAACCATCTCATGTTGATGGTCCTGGCTTCAAGTGGAAGGAAAAAAAAAAACCTTCTATACTGCCAACAAAACAAAAATAATGAGATAATGGAAGAACACTGACTGATCGTCACTTCATAATTGAAAGATGGGACTATTAAAGGGACACAGCAGGCCTGAAGGGATTGCGTGCTCATTTGCACAAATGCTAATTTTGATGTGTGGGTCTTCATATCCATAAGCATAATGCGGCTGGGCCAGCAGGATGAACAACGCATTCTTCCCTCAGGAGGCCTATGCCGCAGTGAATCAATGCCAGAAGGGCCATTTGCTGGGGCTGGGTGATGGGGTACTTATTCTCCCTTCTTGTTGTGCTCGGGGACAGAGCCAATCTGAATTGCTAGGATGCTGTGTATATAGGGCAACTATCTTCTCCATATTTCTCTAGATTTTGTACAGTGGTAGCTATGAAGCCTAGAGCAAATGACCTCTCTTCTCTAGCCTTAGTTTCCTCAGTTATAATATAAGGGATTTGGAACAGATAGACAAATGTCTCTGAGGCAACTCTGCGTGACAGGTAGTATGATATGAGAGAAGGAACTTGGCCTTTTAAGTCGGAGAGACCTGGATTCAAATTCTACCACAGCCACTTGTGAAACCTTGAGCAAGTTTACTGAGCTCTCTTAGAACTACTTCCCTCAGCTGAAGATGCTACCTTCTCTTCAGGGTGTTGGGTATGCTAGCTGGCAAGAGCCCTTGATGAATACTTGCTGCATGGCTGAATGTTATATATGTTAATTTACTATACGCCAATATGTGCGTAATCAAATGTTTACATCTATGCACATAACCCCCCATGAAATCCAGAGAAGATAAAAAACATGGTCAAGTAATAAGGATGTGCTATGGATTTAGCTGAGTGAGAATCCTTCGCCCCAAGCTCACACAGCCCCATTAACAGAAGGCTAGCACTCAGTGAACGTTTGTCACATGAATAAATGAACAAAAAGAGCCCATGGCAACCCCCATCCTCCTAAGTGGAAATCCATAGTTTTAATGCAAATTCTAGGAAAATAGAGTTTTCAACAAGGATACTAACTTGCCATCTGCTTTTTCTTCTTTTCCTTTTTCTTAGCTCTATCAGGTTTGTTATGATAACTTAGTGGAAGGAATATTTCTCAAGGAATACTCTGAGTTCAGTTCCATCTAATCCCATAGGGAAAGACCTGTGGGTCTATGTGCAACCCTAAAATCGGTTCCTTATAAATCCACTAAAATAAATAATTCAGGGCCTGTCCTCAGTCACACATGAAAATGCCTCCATTAAATCCAATTGAGAATGAAAATGTAGTGGTAGAACACAAAAAAATATTTATTTTATATTACTTCTCTCAAATTCTTTTGGAAAAGATAATGAACTATAATGGCAAGGAATATTCTAATTTTCTCAAGCAGGAAAAAAGAGAGTTGGATGAGTTGGAAAAAAATGGACTTAAAAAACAGTACCGTACTTGATGTTTAAAAAAATCAAACAAAAGGCCACAAATTGAATGAAATAGCTTTTGTTAATGCTCAAACTTACAGGGCCAGTTAGAGCTCATTAAGAGGTGAGAGGAACTATGCAGATGAGATCAAGTTTGGTAATTGGCTGGCTCTGAATCCATTAGAAAGGTTATAGGGTTGTATGGGTGGGTTATGTTTTATAAAGGAATGATTAGAAGTATTTAATGGGCCAATGAGTTATGAGGCTGGGATTGGTTTGGTGATATAATGTCTAGTTTAGCATTAGTCTGCGGACAAGGTTATGTGGATAGGATTAAATTTGGAGAAGAGGTCAGCTATGATCATAATAGGTGGGTTATAGGGTTATAAAAAGTGTCCTGTGTTTGATGGCAATGAGAAAACGAGAATCTAATTAGACTTCACTTGCATCCTTAGCACTTCTAATACTCTAAGGTTTTTTTTAAAATTTAATTTTATTTATTTTTTTATACAGCAGGTCCTTATTAGTCATCCATTTTATACACATCAATGTATACATGTCAATCCAAATCGCCCAATTCATCACACCACCATACCCACCCCCTGCCCCTTTCCCCGCTTGGTGTCCATATGTTTGTTCTCTACATCTGTGTCTCAATTTCTGCCTTGCAAACCAGTTCATCTGTACCATTTTTCTAGGTTCCACATATAGGCATTAATATACAATATTTGTTTTTCTCTTTCTGACTTACTTTCACTCTGTATGACAGTCTCTAGATCCATCCGCGTCTCAACAAATGACCCAGTTTCGTTCCTGTTTATGGCTGAGTAATATTCCATCATATAAATGTACCACATCGTCTTTATCCATTCGTCTGCCTATGGACACTTAGGTTGCTTCCATGACCTGGCTATTGTAAATAGTGCTGCAATGAATATTAGGGTGCATGTGTCTAGAATCCTTGCATCCCTGGGGTAAATCCCACTTGATCATGGTGTATGATCCTTTTAGTGTGTTGTTGGATTCTGTTTGCTAGTATTTTGTTGAGGATGTTTGCATCTATATTCATGATTGATATTGGTCTGTAATTTTCCTTTTTTGTAGTATCTTTGTCTGCTTTTGGTATCGGGGTGATGGTGGTCTCATAAAATGAGTTTGGGAATGTTCCTTCCTCTGCAATTTTTTGGAAAAGTTTGAAAAGGATGGGTGGTAGCTCTTCTCTAAATGTTTGATAGAATTCACTTGTGAAGCCATCTGCTTCTGGACTTTTGTTTGTTGGAGATTTTTAATCACAGTTTCAATTTCATTACTTGTGATTGGTCTGTTCATATCTTCTATTTCTTCCTGGTTCAGTCTTGGAAGGTTATACCTTTCTAAGAATTTGTTCATTTCTTCCAGGTTGTCCATTTTATTGCCATAGAGTTGCTTGTAGTAGTCTCTTAGGATGCTTTGTATTTCTGTGGTGTCTGTTGTAACTTCTCCTTTTTCATTTCTAATTTTATTGATTTGAGTCCTCTCCCTCTTTTTCTTGATGAGTCTGGCTAATGGTTTATCCATTTTGTTTATCTTCTCAAAGAAGCAGCTTTTAGTTTTATTGATCTTTGCTATTGTTTTCTTTGTTTCTATTTCATTTATTTCTGCTCTGATCTTTATGATTTCTTTCCTCCTGCTAACTTTGGGTTTTGTTTGTTCTTCTTTCTCTAGTTCCCTTAGGTGTAAGGTTAGAGTGTTTATTTGAGATTTTTCTTGTTTCTTGAGGTAGGCTTGTATAGCTATAAACTTTCCTCTTAGAACTGCTTTTGTTGCATCCCATATGTTTTGGCTCGTCGTGTTTTCATTGTCATTTGTCTCTAGGTATTTTTTGATTTCCTCTTTGATTTCTTCAGTAATCTCCTGTTTATTTAGTAACATATAGGTTAGCCTCCATGTGTTTGTGTTTTTTACATTTTTTTCCCCTGTAATTCATTTCTAATCTCATAGCATTGTGGTCAGAAAAGATGCATGATATGATTTCAATTTTCTTAAATTTACTGAGGCTTGATTTGTGACCCAAGATGTGATCTATCCTAGAGAATGTTCCGTGCGCATTTGAGAAGAAAGTGTAATCTGCTATTTTTGGATGGAATGTCCTATAAATATCAATTAAATCTACCTGGTGTATTGTGTTATTGAATGCTTCTGTTTCCTTATTTATTTTCATTTTAGATGATCTGTCCACTGGTGTAAGTGAGGTGTTAAAGTCCCCCACAATTATTGTGTTACTGTTGATTTTCTCTTTTATAGCTGTTAGCAGTTGCCTTATGTACTGAGGTGCTCCTATGTTGGGTGCACGTATATTTATAATTGTTATACCTTCTTCAATTGAGCCCTTGATCATTATGTAGTGTCCTTCCTTGTCTCTTGTAACATTCTTTATTTTGAAGTCTATTTTATGTGATATGAGTATTGCTACTCCAGCTTTCTTTTGATTTCCATTTGCATGGAATATCTTTTTCCATCCCCTCACTTTCTCTCTATATGTGTCCCTAGGTCTGAAGTGGGTCTCTTGTAGACAGCATAGAGATGGGTCTTGTTTTTGTATCCATTTAGCAAGCCTGTGTCTTTTGGTTGGAGCATTTAATCGATTCACGTTTAAGGTAATTATCGATATGTATGTTCCTATGACCATTTTCTTAATTGTTTTGCATTTGTTTTTGTAGGTCCTTTTCTTCTCTTGTGTTTCCCACTTAGAGAAGTTCCTTTAGCATTTCTTGGAGAGCTGGTTTGGTGGTGCTGAGTTCTAGCATTTGCTTGTCTGTAAAGCTTTTGATTTCTCCATCGAATCTGAATGAGATCCTTGCCAGGTAGAGTAATCTTGGTTGTAGGTTTGTCCCTTTCATCACTTTAAGTATATCATGCCACTCCCTTCTGGCTTGTAGAGTTTCTGCTGAGAAATCAGCTGTTAACCTTATGGGAGTTCCCTTGTATGTTGTTTTTTGTTTTTCCCTTGCTGCTTTCAATAATTTTTCTTTAATTTTTGCCAGTTTGATTGCTATGTGTCTCAGCATGTTTCTCCTTGGGTTTATCCTGTATGGGACTCTCTGCGCTTCCTGGACTTGGGTGGCTATTTCCTTTCCCATGTTAGGGAAATTTTTGACTATTATCTCTTCAAATAATTTCTCAGTTCCTTTTTCTCTCTTCTCCTTCTGGGACCCCTATAATGTGAATGTTGTTGCGTTTAGTGTTGTCCCAGAAGTCTCTTAGGCTGTCTTCATTTCTTTTCATTCTTTTTTCTTTAGTCTGTTCCACAGCAGTGAATTCCACTGTTCTGTCTTCCAGGTCACTTAACCATTCTTCTGCCTGAGTTATTCTGCTATTGATTCCTTCTAGTGTAGTTTTCATTTCAGTTATTGTATTGTTCATCTCTGTTTGTTTCTTCTTTAATTCTTCTAGGTCTTTGTTAAACATTTCTTGCATCTTCTCGATCTTTGCCTCCATTCTTTTTCTGAGGTCCTGTATCATCTTCACTATCATTATTCTGAATTCTTTTTTCTGGAAGGTTGTCTATCTCCACTTCATTTAGTTGTTGCTCTGTGGGTTTATCTTGTTCCTTCACCAGTACATAGCTTTCTCCCTTTTCATCTTGTCTGTCTTTCTGTGAATGTGGTTTTTGTTCCACAGGCTGCAGGATTTTAGTCTCTAATGCTTTTATATGCAGAAACTGCTTTCCAGAATGTATGTGGGATCTGGACCAGTAGCCCCCAATAGGTCAGCTATTAATCCAAGCCCTTAATTCCCAGCAGAGTTAAGGTCTTCATTGGTGTGTTACTGAGATGTAAAGAAATGCACACTGGGGAAAGGGAAGGGCTGAGATAGTGTTATAAACTTTTCTCAAAACTGGGTTCAAGAGGAGGTGGCACTTGAGTAGAGACATGGATAGCTGAATCCACACTTGTTACAGAGATGGTAATGTAAGTTTTAAAAGGCAGTCTAGGAAGAAGTTGCATTCTGTGAAAACACTTGGGCATGATAAAGAGTCCAGTGTTTTCAAGGAACTCAGAGGTCCTGTGTGGTTTGTGTTGGGGAGAGTTGGGAATAAAAGAAGGAGGGCTATGTCAAGGTGTATTTGTGTGTGCCAAGGGAAGGTTTGGGGAAGAGAGGTGGGCAAGGGCTGGAGTTTGAAGGAAAAGTAGTGATAGACTGGGCTAATAAATGTGGACTCGATCCTTTGTGCCAGTTTGTCCCTAAATGTATTCCACAGCAAATAAATGTCATAAGTACACGAAATGATTTTTAAAAATGATTCTGTGGACTCTAATATGTTTGCTAATGTTACATTTTACATTCTCAGCCTCTATCTCTTCTATAGATGTTCCGTTCACTTTAGAATTTTAAATGTTCTGAGGAATCCTTCAGTTACAAAAATGTGATTCCTTACTCTACCATGTTTTAAGCTTTTTTGATCACAGATACCTTTTCACCTACTCCAACTACAAATGGAATGGTTATTAATATCCTTTTGAACAAATGTTCTAAGGAAAACACTTTGGGAAATCACTGCTCTAGGAAAAGAGAAGCCCTTATAACAAAGACTAAGAAATAAGACACAAGCATACTCGATTTTCTCATTTTACAAAGTAAATATAATGATACTGGAAGAATAAGTTACAGCAAAGAAAATGAAAAAAATACGGATGTTGAAGTTGAACAGTCAGTTTGAATTATCTACCGCTAAGTAGGCATATGACCTTCAGAAAATTTATTATTCTCTGTGCATCTCAGTTTTCTTAAGTATATGATTAGGATAAAAAAGGAATTTAAGACTATTGAATAAGATAATGCTTGTAATGACGAACACAGTGCCTTGCACATAATAAGAGCTTGATTGATGGTAATAGTTGCAATAATTCTAACTTTCCCCACTGTCTCAGGTACTCTGGCATTCTCAGTTCAGCCTCCTGTCTCTAAGTTCAAGTGAGGGAGCTCTTCGCCACATGATGTCCAAGGTTTCCCTTTAATCTGTTGTCATCTTTAGGGGTATTATAAGGAGACTTCTGTACAAGATAGACCAAGGCTACCAGAGTAAAGCTCATGGACTGGGTATCATTTTCCTTCTTGGCTTTTGGATAGTAAAGGTGATTGATGTTAATTGAATAAGGTGTTCATATGGGAAGTCTAAATATCTAACTAGAAAAAGAAGCAGGTTTCTGAGTGGCAAACATCCTAGTTTCATAAGAGCGGAGCCACCAGCTGTCAAGGATGTGGAGCCAACAAAGATGCTAAGCACAAATCACAGACTTTCCAGACATTCCTGTGCCCACTTCTATGCTCATTTCTTTGTGGACAGCCATCCCAGCTGGGGGCTATTTTCTCAGTACTGGACACCTCCCTGATATTGAGACTTTTAAAATATCCCTCTCTAGCCTCACCAGGCTTCTTGGCTATAACACTCTTAATTTAAAAAAACCTTATTTTTTCTTCTCAAAGTTGCCCTTGGTGGAATATGAGAATGATGCTGGATATAAACTAAGTTCAAATAATTAGTAACAACTAAAGTGGTTTCCCTCTTCTTCCAGGGGTTGGCTGGGTTACACTAAAGGAAAAAAAAAAAAAGTTTGATCTGTGCTTCTTGGGGAGAGGGAAGGAGGGAGACCTGAATTCTGTCCTGGGTAAGTTCCCTGCTCATTTCCAATCCCCCATGACTTCTATGAAATAGTTAAGTTTCTTCATCAAAACAGGCTGAAAATTCAAATTCTTCCTCACTATTACTACTTTGGGTTCAATACTATAGAAACAGAAATGGATTACTCTCACTTTCCCTTTCTTCTTTCTTTTCTTCCTTCAAATCTTTGTTTCGTGGGTTTTTCTTTTTACTTTTTCCTTTCTTGGATGCCCATTACTTTTCTCTCTGACACTCTCACAATACTTTATACACATCTCTGTATTTGGGTTTGGTGTGTTTGTTTGGGGTTTTTACCGTGGTTGTAATGATTCAATTTGTATTCTTCAAAATTTTAAGTTACTCCAAGGCATACTCTTTTTTTCTGCCTGCTCCTTTCCTGGCCCAATTCCCAAAGCTAAACAACTGTCCCAAAAAAATGCCTGTTGGATGGATGTAAACATCAATGAGAGCATTTTCTAAAATCTCAGCAGTGAGCCTCAGTGTACCCGTCTTTTGACAAGAGGGCTGAAGCATGTGATTGTTAGTGTCCTTTCCAATAAAGACACTATGTGGTCTGTGCTTAAAAACAAACAAAAGCATTATAAATAACCTGTAGCTGAGCTAATTCAGTCAACTGTCCTTATTTCCTTGTGAATGAGAATCTAATCAATTTTTTTTAAATGTTTGAAAACAAGACTTGGTTTGTATGCTGTGTATGAAGCTGGAGTGAATTTTGTTCATTGTGTTAGAAGTCTGTGAAAACAAGGGGTTTGAATGAGGACAATGGACAGACCCTTAACTATGAAATCACAAACAGGTGGCGCCGTAATAATCAGGTGTATTTATAAATCAGAAACAACTTCCCCAGCAAGACTGTCTTCCCTCCCCTCCCACTGCATTATTCATCCCTTCTGAAGCTGTCAGCTTGCGCCCGCATTGCTAATTAACTGCACCACTCAAAGCAGGTGAACAGCCCGGCCGAGGAAACAAGGAAACAACCCACAATTTTCCTTGTGATCATTTGTACTTCAGGTGTCTGGACTCTGGAACTCAGTCTGCTTGCCTTGCCCCACCCACTTTCCACACTGAGCACATACCCACATGCTCACACCTCAGGCAGAAGAAGGAGTGGCCTCTCCAGAGGGGAGAAAGAGTGGGAACCATCTGTGATGTTTGCAAGAGAGAAACCTTTAGACTGACGCAGGAGCTGGACTGAGTGGGAAAGAAGTAGATAAATATGCTCCAAAGCTTCCTAAGGAAACATCACCTTGGTGTTCCCAACACAGAATACCTTCCCATTAGAGGATATTTCCCCTTGGGAAGCATATGAATCCACCCCTCTCTTCATCCTTACAAGCAACGTGATTTTATCAGCCATCCACATTTCTCAATGTCCAACACTATTCCTCCAGATTAAATCAGCACCATCTCTCACCCTAATTCCAGTAATAGCCTCCTTCTCCATTATGCAATCACAAAATTTGGTTTGGAGAAATCCAGTTCTAGTTTGGATCCCCCTATTTCACCACTGCTGCTTAGAACTTTAGCTTTTTTCCGTTAATCTTAATGATAGAATCCTAAATTCCTAATGGCTCCCAGTACTCTGCACAACCTTGCCTCTGCCCACCTTCCCAGCTCCCTCACATTACACTGTGCACCTCGGTCAGCATGCACCAGTTCTCCACATAACCCAAGCTTTGTCAGGCTTCAGGAAGGACCTCCACTCATGCTATTCCTTCTGCCTGAAACCTTCTTCTTCCAACTCTTTACCTGTCATCCTACTCATCCCACAGGCCAAAGCCTAAACATCACTTTATCATCAGTAACATTGACTCCACTGACAACCTGCACCCACCAATTTAAATGTCTCCCCAGTTATATTCTAACATTTCAGTCTTTATTTTTTTACTTTTTTCCATAGCGTTGATTACAATTTGTAGTTACACACGTATCAGCCTACATAGCAACGTATGTCTCTTTTACTAGACCAATGGTTATCAACCAGAGGTGATTTTGCCCTCCAGGGGACATTTGGTAATGTCTGAAGATACTTTTGGTTGTGAAACCTGGGAGGGGTGGAGGCATACTACAGGCATGTAGTGGGTAGAGGCCAGGGATGCTGCCAAACAACCTGCAGTGCACAAGACAGTTCTCCGCAACAAAGAATTACCCAGCTCCAAATGGCAGTAGTTGAGACACCCTGCCATAGACTATAAGCTTCATGGCACAGGCAGAAACTATGCCTGTCTTAAACATTTCTGTTTCTCCAGGATCTAAAGTTTGTTTAACACGGGTTGTGTTTAATGGATATTGATTAAATGAGTAGTTGGATGATGACATACACCATACTCCAAACACAGGCCATTCGCTTGCTGATTCGTCCCTTACTAAGCATCATGATATATGAGACCATGTGTTTCTCACTGGTAATATAATGGTAAGTCTGAACAGCCTATGCTATCAGGAGCCTTAGAATCTAGAAGAGGAATAAGAAAGTAAATTGTAAGTTAAAACTGAGGGAAATTTTAATGCATCACACATTGTAAGAAATTATTTTGTCAGTTGAATGGCATAAAGGATGTTTTTTTAAAAAAAGGCACATGAGTCTTTCATTTACTCAATAAGTATTCATTGAAGACAGGATGGTAGGGATGTAGCAGTGAGTAAGACAGACAAGACTCCTGCCTTAATGGAACTTATATTCTAGACGGGAAGGTATACAAAAAATCAACAAGATCATTACAACTGAGCTATGTGTTATGAAAACAGTAAGTAAGAGGATGAGATAAAGCATAATGTGGAGTGTCCACTCTAGATAGAATGATCAGACAAATCCTCTCTGAGGTGGCATTTTATATGAAATTAGGGTATAATTGTGAGCTTCCGTAATTATGAGCTATTACGAAAAGTGGGCAGATATATAAAAAACTGTATAAAATCACTTTCCAAACAAATGAAACACAATATGCAAGGTCTCAGATGTAGGAGAGACCTTGCATGTTAGAGGGACAGAGAAGAGGTCAGTGAGTCTAGAATCCAGTGAGATTCAGGAAAAATGGCAACCAAACAAAGCTGGAGAAACATAGAAGCAAATCATGAACATTCTCTAAGCCATGGCAAAATGTATGGATTTTTATTCTAAAAACAGTGGATGAATTTTCTAAATTTAAATTTATATTTTAAATCATCGCTCTGGCTGTTTCATGAAGAGAAATGGAAAAGAGTGGAACAGAAGCCTGTTAGTAAGCTAGAGCAGTGGTCCATGTGAGAGGTGAAGATGATGTCCATATGGTTGCAGAAGTCGAAAACAAGAGAAGTAAATGGACTTGAGAGGTTTTTCTGAGTTGTGATAGACAGGAGTTTGTGATAAATTAAATTTGCAAGGTGAGGGAAAATGAAAACTCAAGATAATATCCAAGTTTGGCCACAGGAATTGAGTGTAGGAAGTACTATATTGTTTAAATAGGGAAGATTGAGGGAAAAAAGATGCTTGTGTGTGTTGTTGGTGATGGCTGAGGACTACAGGCTGGACATAGTACAACTGCAACATTAAGCATGAAAACAGCAATAGCTTACATAGCACTCAGTATATATCGCACACTCTTTGATGCCTTTTATAGCCTTTGGGTGTTGTAATCTTCAGGACAATCCTGTGGGAGAGATGTGACCCCTCTCCTCATTTGACAAAGGAGGAAGTCAAAGTAAAGAGAGTCAAAGTAACCTGTTTCAGGTGAAACAGCCAAGTATCACGGAAGTGGATATACAAATAAGGCAGGTATATAGATGAATCTGTAATTCAGAATATAGTTCTAGCCTGAAGATGTCAAATTGTAAGCCATCACAGTTTAGATGGTCAGGAGATTTCATATCTCTGTACAAAGAGAATCTAAGCAGGAAAAAGAAAAGCCTTTCTGCTTTGGTAATTTGATTAAACAATGTAAAGAAAGAAACAAATGAATAAGTAAGTCTTATTTCAATGGTAAATTTATATTCTGTACTAGTGAAACAAAATGGAAAATGTTTGAAATCTTATGATTTTCAGGGCTTTAAACGGCAGGCTAAGAAACTTTGTTTTCTGTAGGTATTCTGGGCTATGTGAGAGACTTTGTGGGGAAGAAAAGGTGCCAGCATAAAGTGGTGCTTAGAGATAGCAGATCAGGCAGTAGAAAGCAGAACGGTTAAGAGTTAAGTAGTGAATAGAAGTTCTGAAATCATTTAAAAGGCAAGTGCAATACCAAATTTCCTCCCAGGGACAAGGAATAAAAGAACAGAGTAAACAATACATGGTGTTAGCAAGGTGGGGGCATCATGAGGGACCAATAAATTCATTTTAGTTGAACAGCCCAATTTCCCTGGGGATTCTGTCTCTCAAAATGATATTTCTCCTTCATGCCTCCAATGTGTCCCTTCTCTTTTACTTTCCTTGAAGATACGTGATTTAAGAGCTGTTGGGATCTTGTCAAAGGAAACATTCTCTGGGTTTCAGGTTCTCAACAAATGGAGCTTGGATGAGAAATTTCCATCTGGCATACATACGATGTAGTGTGTATAAATCTCTGCACGTAGATTTGAAGATCTAAATTATGCACATCTAAAATCTTCAAACACTTAAAATCTATTCTTCAGTGTCTAAATAGTTGCTGCTAGCTCCTCTTTGTCCTGAATAATCCTTATGTGAAGCTAGTCTGAAGAACGGGGAAAGAAAGGTAGCTAATATTTATGATTGCCTTCTATATTTCAGGCTTTGTGTTATAACTACAGCTACCTCCAATGGCAATTAAGTTGTTTATTTATCTAACACAATTGACTTCTCTACTTATGTGAATTTCTCATTAGACCACAAAGCTTGCACAATAGTCGTATAGTTGAGAACATGAGCCCTATGGCCACATTTTTGTGGGTTTAAGTCCCAGCTTCCATCCTATATATAGGTGTAAAAATTGCACAGGTAATTTAACCAGTCTTGGCTTCCTTTCTTCATTAAAAAAAATGGAAATATTAATAGAGCTCATGATGAGGATTAAGAGTTGATAGATGTAGCTGCTCGGTAAATTGTCTATCATATTACATCAATAAATTATTTTATTGTATCTCTCATATATAATTGAAGATCAAAAATATTTGATGCTGGTATTGTTGGAAAATAGTACACTCTAATGTGAGTTCCTTAAAGAAGTGACTTTGAAGGTTGTTTGATTTAAAGAGATTGAGAAATGTTGAGTGCAGTATGGCTGTATTGATGATCTAGGTCAGTACTGAAGGAGAAAAGTAGAGTTCAGAGGAAGACAAGAACCTAGGTCCTAAATGGTGTTTTGCAATGAAGCAATGTTCAATATATGACATTAATGAGTAGTAAGGGGTGCTTAGAAACAGGAGTTCTGGTCAAAGGGTCCATGCAGATACTGTGAGACTTCCACATTTATAACTAGGAACTTAAATATTGTTTTAAAAACATTTGAGCATTTTGGGGAGGAACGGGTCACTTATATAAGATACTAAAAGGAGTCCATAAATCAATAAAATGTACAGTTGGAGACTGTGAGACACAAAGGAGTGCTTTTTATAAGAGAGCATAAGAAAGATTTGTAATAGAAGCAAAAACAAGCTACAGAGTCGTGACATCACCTCAGAGACCGTAAGGTGAGAAATAATAAACCAGCTTCAGAGAAGAAGTGTTGTCAGGGGAGAGTTGGTTTCAGAAACAAAAGAAGGTGAGGGAACATTCTCTGAGAATGTTTTCTGACATAAAGGAGACATTTATAATGGAGCTGAGGTTATAACTGGCACAGAAGTAAGAGTCAAGAGATATCAATATTTCAGAAAGCAGGAGGCACAGATTATTATAAACAAAAGTACATGGTAAGATATGGAACTGTATGTGTGTGGCAGGGGAAGAGTGGGTGAAAGGGCTTGAATTTTGATGGCAGGCAAGGATGTCCATGCTGAGAGCAAAACTGTGATGATTATCCTTTAGATTTCAGAACAAATGAATGGATATTCCAAGTCCTTCTGGAAGTAAAGAAGTGGCTTTCCAAGTCTCTAAAGAAATGAGAAGTGGATGTAACAAAAAAAAATGATTATACAAAATGATAAAGTGATGGTTCAAAGTCCCCTACATTAAAAGGGATATTCAGGATGGATGTAAGCACTTAATAGTTAGTTAAGAAGTACAGTTTAAGGGATTAAAGTACCATTTCCAAAAGGATTAGGATGTTAGTTAAGAGTGTGGACTTGGAAGTCAGCCTGTCTGGGTTCCAATCTTGATTTCATCACTTTGTAAGGTGTAGTCTTAGGTACGTTAACGTTGCCTCATGAAACTTCCATTTCCACATCTATAAAGTGGATATAATAATAATACTAACAAAATAATTTTATTCTTGTAATTTGTTTAAAACAATCCTTGGCAAATAGTAAATGTAACAAAAGTATCTGTTAAAGTACACAAAAACATACACACATAACAACTGCTTGACTTTGGACAAGTTATATTACCTTTCCAAGTCTCAGTTGTCAGATCTATGACATATAGGAAAAAAAAAAAAAAAATATATATATATATATATATATATACCTCACCAAGTGTGATGATTAAATAAAAATTGAATGAGATAAACCAAGGAAAGCACATAGTACTATATCTTATACATAGTGGTCAAACAGTGTTTTCTATTATTTGTTATTATAACTACTATCAATAGTGGTAATATAAATCTTTATAAAATCACAATATTTCTTTGAATTTGAGGTTTTTGGGCATCATGAAAAGCATAAGCTATCTAGAAGAAATCACTGAACAAAAACACATTTTTAATTTGTAGTATTTCATGTTTTTAATTTATTTTTAACTTTCTATTATTTGCATTGGTTTATAACATTAGATAAGTTTCATGTATACAACATATGTGACTTCTGTATACACTACAACATGCTCACCACCAAAGGTTTAGTCTTCATGAGTAACCATACTGTTGACCCTCTTTACCTGTTTTGTCCTTCCCCCCAACCCCCTAGTAATGACTACTTTGTTTTCTGTATCTATGTGTTTGTTTTTGCTTGGTTTGCTTTTTTTAAATTTATTTGTTTTTTTGTTTGTTTTTAATATGCCATGTATGAGTGAAATCATATGATATTTGTCTTTCTATGTCTGACTTATTTCACTTAGCATAATGTCTTCAAGGTCTATCCATGTTGTCACAAATAGCAAGATTCCATATTTTTGTTTTTTTTATGGCTGAGAAGTATTCCATTGTGTGTGTGTGCGTGTGCATGTGTGTGCGTGTGTATCACATCTTCTAGGAGCTGAATGAACATTTTTCCTAAGAAGGCATACAGAAGGCCAACAGACGCATAAAAAGATGTTCAACGTCACTAATTAGTAGGAAAATGCAAATCAAAACTGCAATGATATATCAACTCATGCCAATCAGAATGGCTATTATCAAAAAAACAAGGACTAACAAGTATTGGGAAAGATGTGGAGAAAAGGGAACCCTCATACATCGCTGATGGGACTGTAAGTTGGTGCAGCCACTATGCAAAATAGTATGGAGATTCCTCAAAAATTTAAGAATAGAACTACCATATGATCCAGCTATATTACTCACAATAGCCAAGATATAGAAACAACCTAAGTAGCCATAAAAACAGATGAACAGAGTATTTCATATTTTAATAAAATGAGCTGCTGCCTCAACTGATATTTTTCATAATAATCCACTGTCATTAACATCATAACTAAAACACAGATAAACATATTAAACATGAAATAGATGATCATACACATATACTCTTTTTATCTGAAAGCTGGACTCTAAGAGAAAGAAATTCTATTTTCATTGGAGCAGGATATTTATGCAAACATTAGAAGGCTACTCAGGTGTGCAAATGGAGATGGTAGAACCCAGTGAAAATAGATTAAATATGCATTTTGTATTGTACCTAAAACATACCAACCAAAAGCAGAAGAAAGCCAGTATTTATTCACCTCCTTTCCACATGGCATGCCCTGCTCTAGATCAAAATAACAGTCTTCATGTTTCAGCAGCTGTGAGTTCCTATGGGATATGCACTGTGTCTTGGCCACTCTTGTAGACTTACTGCCTATCAAAATTCTTAAAACATAGTGGTATTTAATAAATATTTAACAAACACAAGAATTCATAAAGAGATGAGCAGAAGTCTAAAGATAAGTGACTGCCTTCTCCATAGGAAATGCACAGCACAGGTGAAAATTATACATTTTGATAATCAATTCACATGTTGGTCACAGACTAATCTGTAATATTTTATAATTCTAAGGCTTTATGAAAACAGCACTGTGTGGTTGCTTTAAATTCCCTGTTTCTTCAAAAAAGATGAGCTAATCACAGTTCTGGTATTATTTGTTACTTCTTTATTAGAAAATATTGGGACTTCTTTTTCCATCCATAAGACCAAATTCTCAAAACCCTTTTTTCTACCCCAAATGTAAATTTCAATTCCTCTACTATGTCTTGATGCATTTACAATGGTGACAATGTCCAGCTCATTCTCCCATTCTCTGATAGTTGTCTGTGTACATCCTCTAATATCTTCTATTTGTTAATGATGGGTACTTTCTCCCCTCACCCATTTTGTTCAGCTGTATAATACCAATGTTTGCCTTTCCATACTTCTGGGGTGTTAATTTTCGGATCCTACAAAAATACTTAAAATTCAAGATGTCTAGTAACAACTCCTCCTGCAATTAAGAGACAGACGTGTGTCTGGATGTATTAGTAGGGGAAAATAATTCTGGAAACAGCTGTAGTTCAGAAAGGAGTAATTTTGCTCTGTCCCTGGTATTGAATGTGATTTTCTATGGGTATGGCAAGGCATTAATTGCTTGTCCAAGAATCCAAACGGAATTTGATTCCTACAAACCACATGAACCAGTCAGGAATATATAACAGAAAAAAAAAAAAAAATGAATGCATCCAAAGATTAAGAGTAGAGTATATGCCATTTTATAGCATTGAGATGTATGTGACAGTTTTATTCATTGTTTTTTTCCTCTATAATTGGATTTAGGTAATGCAACAGATACAATGTTTGATTTCCATCATTTGGGCTTTATAAGTATTAAATGTTCCCCTATTAATTAAGCTCCAAGTTTAGTTCCTGAGCTTTTAAGACTTCCTTGTCAAATAAAGCATACATTCAAAGAGATTTTTCTTATGGCAAAGGCATTTGTTGAGGACCTAATATGTGTACCAACTTATATATTGCTGGGAACACACATTTAAAAGTTACAATAAATGTCAATACTAATTTTTAAAAAAAACTTATACTTTTGTGGAGAAAGCACGGGACTGCAAGATCCTTAACTCTACAACTACTTAGGCAAAGGTAAATAAAGGGATATGGAATTCTGAGTAAGGGACTAATCGGGTTCTGACTGAGACACGGATGCAGACTATGAATGGGTCTATTTTAAAACTTATGCTAGTGATTGGCCCAATGCTAGATAATCGTATCAGGATCTAGGGACAGGAGAAAGGCAGAATGAGGAGAAAGGTTTAAATCCAATTGAATGCATGGAATTTGTCTGCAAAAAGGCAGATACGGCATGTGGATGCTCCAGTGAGATCAAATGGCTTAAGGAATGTTGGATGACTGTTGCTGCCTTACCCATGGGTTCTTTCACTTTGAATTACTCCACTATGAAATACTCACCTGCTGGCTGCAGAGAGAGAATGAGTGAGAGAAGAGAAACATCTTTGCCTTGTCTATACTTTGTGGAGAGGCTGTTGCACATAGGTCCGGCTTGTCTCCCCTCATTTATGTTAACAGGATCTAAATCATTCTTTCAATTCATTGCCCTCGCACCATGGAGACCACAGTACTTTGTTCCTCCAGGACACCATAACCACAGAAAGCCCCCATGATATGTTACCATAGGTACATTTGTAAGGATTTGAATAAACTCTCCTTCCCTCCAGCTATTTCACTAACCTTTAATTTCTAAATACACACACACACACACACACACACACACACACACACACACACACACACACACGCTCTACCAAAGTAACAAAACCCAAAGTAACATTGCCAGGAATAGTCATTAACATCAGAATGTGCTAATTAAGCAGTTACCAGTGTTAATATGTGAGGGGTGACCTCTGTGAACTTTACAATTAACATCTTCAACAAGGAGTTAGTCTGAGTATGTATTTTCTTTGGACTTTACAGTCTGACCTTTTCTTTTATCTTCTGGGCTACGTTTTTATCTGAATGACCCTTCTCTGTAACTGAGAGTGAGTGCTCAAGTTAAAGAACCATATATCAGTAGTCCAAAGCACCTTTTTCAAATTCTTGAGTGACTCTCAAGAAACATGATTTTGGCAAACTTGGCAGAGTAATTCCTGCTTGTACTGTACTATCCCTACATTGCAGGTGTTTAGCAACCCTAGCCCCCAGGCCCTAATTTCCTGTTAACTACTACACGTTCATATAGAAATGTGTACCCCTACGCATTTCCATATGCACTCAGGAAAGCTTTAATATCCTAAATTTAAAACCACTGATAATCCCTACTTGCAGTGATTTATTCAAATTAACTAATGAAGTAAACTCCAGGAGTGTGGTTAAAACCCAAGTACCCTGTATTCAATTCTTAAGCTGTCTTGGTTGCAAGGGAGTCACATATAGTGGGGGTAAGTTTAGAAAGGAAGGAAGTCAGTAGAAAGTACTGTCTGGATATTCAGATAGATGTTGTTATAAACTTTTTTCATTCATTAAATTTTCTGTAGAATCTGTTCTACCTAGAATCAGGGTTATTGTGTTCCTTACTTTGGTTTTATGTATGTGAGGGAAACAGCATGAAATCCAGAGACCTACTACAAACAACAAAGTGTTAATTGATTTGATAAACTGTTAGAGTGTACATCAAAAGCGTAATATTAATCTCAGAAATAGGGGCTTTTCTGTTTTCTTTTATTTCAAATTCAAATCTCAGAAATTGACTAATACCTCTCCTAAGCTGTTCTTTCAAGCCAGTTGCCACCAGAAGTCATTGGAAAGAAAGAACTATTTCATAATGGATTTGAAAGGAGCTTATGCTATCAAGTTTTTAATAGACAGTTTTGCAGCCCTAGGCATGATCGGCACAACTGGTGGGTGCTCTCTGGAGATCCCCCAAGGATTCAATAAATGGAATAAATGGGCAATGGAGAATGAAGTGAATTGGAAAAGTGCCTGGTTGACTTCATAAATACTAGCAGGGAAAGATAGGGCAGGATTTATCTTCCAAAAATAAACCTGTTTTACTTGGACTACGCACACACATATGTGCATGCATTTGTGCCAACAAGTGCACACACACACTCACACCTTAATTTGTCTTCTGCTTTAAATCCATCAAGATTTCTTGTATTTTATTCTGACAGTAAGTCGAGCCACCTGGACTTCAAGTGTAGTTAAAGGAAACCCTACCTATCCAGAGCATAATTTGTCTCTATGTCTGTTGCTATAAGAAGCCATATCTCTGGGGTTTGAGAGTCACCCAGAGAGAGAGAGAAGACAGCCTTAGGGTTTCAGGCTGAAATTGCTTTTACTTAGAACTATTTATCAATGTGCTTACTTCACTTTCTTAGCATTTTCCTTCTGTGGTTTACTTTTGTAATGTAAATACCTTCAAGCTACCCCTGAGAAAACAGAATGTCTGAATTGGATGCCTCCTCTGTTATCTTGGTGCTCTGAGCCTTTCAATTAGTATATAATTGGAATAACCAATATTTATTGAATAACTATTTGATGCTAAATACTTAAAAGATATGACCTTATTAAATTTTTATAACAGAACTGTGAGGTAAGGATTAGTAGCATCATTCTCAGTTTCTAGTTGAAAGAACTGAGGTCCACAGAAGTCAGTAATGATAATAAAGCCTTAGTCATAACAAAGGTAGAAACTGAGATTTGAACCCAGCTTTTCCTGGTTAAAAAGTATTCCAGGCCTTCCCTGGTGGTGCAGTGGTTGAGAGTCCACCTGCCGATGCAGGGGACAAGGGTTCGTGCCCTGGTCTGGGAAGGTCCCACATGCCACGAAGCGGCTGGGTCCATGAGCCATGGCCGCTGAGCCTGCGCGTCCGGAGCCTGTGCCCCACAACGGGAGAGGCCACAACAGTGAGAGGCCCACGTACCGCAAAGAAAAAATAAAAAGGTATTCCAGCTTTCTTAGAAATTAAATTCCAGAATTTAGGCAATTAATGTTTCTTCTTTTTAATATAATTTCCTAATAAGTCAAGAATGGTAAAATCATGTCATGCAGAATGCCTCTTTCTGTGCCCAGATATTTATAATCAAGTATAGTATATTCTCATGAGGTCTTAGAAGATTTCTCAATATGTCTTTCCAGGAAATCACCACCAATCAACTGGAGTGGATTCTCAAGATAAAATGTACTCTCTCAGTAATCATTAGGAAAATGCAAATTAAAACCACACTGAGATATTATCTTACACCTTTTAGAATGATGTTGGAGAAGCATGTCTGCACCAATGGGAAACAAGGGTTTTTCCTCCCCTCCAAGGATCTTATGACTTAACCATCGTCCTCAGCAAAAGGCATTCTTCCAGGTTTCATATCAGATGAAGGCAAGGGGAGACACTGATAGAGAACTTATCTTGTTTGGGCACATTCCTTGTGATAAGGCTAAAGCTCAGTCATGCAGAAAGGGGAGGGAGGGGATAGGACTGAGGGCCTAAGATGGAGCTGAAAAAATGGAGTTAGTGTGGTTCAGCCACACACATGGCTATTATCAAAAAGACAAGAAACAAGTGTTGGTGAGGATGTGGAGAAAAGGGAACCCCTGTGCATTGTTGGTGGGAATATAAATTGATACAACTTCTATGGGAAATGGTATGATGATTCCTGAAAACAATAAAAAAGAGAACTACCATATGACACAACAATCCCACTTCTGGGTACATATCCAAAGGAAATAAAAACAGGATTTCAAAGAGATATGTGCACTCTCATGTTCGTTGCAGCATTATTCATAACAGCTAAAATATGGAAAAAATCTAAGTGTCAGCCAATGGATGAATGGATACAAAATCTAAGTGTCTGCCGATGGATGAATGGACGGACACACACACACACACACACACACACACACACACATACATGCACAGAGGAATATTATTCAGCCATGAGAAAGAAGGAAATGTTGCCTTTTGTGTTTACCAGAGGCTAGAGGGTAGAGGAAATGGGAAGCTGTTGGCCAAAGGGTACAAACTTCCAGATATAAGGTGAATAAGTCCTAGAGATCTAATGTATAACACGGTGATTATAGTTAATAATACTGTATTATATACTTGAAAATTGTTGAGAGTAGATTTTAAATGTTCTCACAACATAAACGAAACGGTAATTTATGAAAGAATGGAGGTGTTATCTAAGGCTACAGTGGCCATTATTTTGCAATACATAAGTGTATCAAATCAACAGGTTGTACCCCTTGAAATTATATAATGTTATACGTCAGTGATATCTTAATAAAGATGGAAAATATTCAGAACCATGTGTAATGTATCAAGAACATAGTGGGTCCTCATTCAATTGCTCATTTCAGCCAATTTTGTAAAACTGACTGTTTGAAAAGATATTTTGTAGTAATTAGATATTTATGCAAACTTTTAAATCATGCCCTTTGATTATTAAATATCACATTGTTTTTTACATCTTTACTGGAGTATAATTGCTTTACAATGGTGTGTTAGTTTCTGCTTTATAACAAAGTGAATCAGTTATACATATACATATGTTCCCATATCTCTTCCCTCTTGCATCACCCTACCTCCCATCCTCCCTATCCCACCCCTCTAGGTGGTCACAAAGCACCGAGCTGATCTCCCTGTGCTATGCGGCTGCTTCCCACTAGCTATCTATTTTACATTTGGTAGCGTATATAAGTCCATGCCACTCTCTCGCTTTGTCACAGCTTACCTTTCCCCCTCCCCATATCCTCAAGTCCATTCTCTAGTTAAATATCACATTTTTATCTGGGTCTAATCTAATTACATATGTCCTTAAAAGTAAAGAATATTTCCTGACAGTGGTAAGAGAGAGAGATGTGAAGATGGAAAGTGGTCAGAGAGATGCAACATTGTTGACTGTGAAGATCAAGAAAGGGCACCATGAACCAAGGAACATAGGTGACCTTGAAACAAATGCTTCCCTAGAGCAGCGGTCCCAACTTTTTGGCACCAGGGGCCAGTTTCGTGGAAGACAATTTTTCCGTGGATGGGGGGCAGGGGAGCTGGGGGGATGGCTCAGGCGGTGATGCGAGCGATGGGGAGCGATGGGGAGTGGCAAGTGCAGCTTCGCTTGTTTGCCTGCCGCTCACCTCGTGCTGTGCAGCCCAGTGCCTACCAGGCCTCGGACAGCTGCTGGCCCGCTGCCCTGGGGTCGGGGACCCCTGCCCTAGAGCATCTAGAAAGGAATACAGCATAGCTAACACCTTGATTTTAACCCAGTGAGACTGTGTGTCAGACTTCTGACCTACAGAACTGTAAGATAATATATTTTTATTAAGTCATCAAGTTTGAGGTAATTTTTATGACAGTTATGCAAGTCTAATAAACATAACTATTTCGACATTTGTACCAGTCAAGGTTTGTACTTGATTCCACCAACCAGACCCCTCCCTAGATGTCTTTGCCTTTACTTTTGATGGGCATTACCTAGAGGACGAGATACACTCCACTTTCTGAAACAAATGTATCTGGAGAGTGATCCTGCAGCCTGGGCTCCACAGTCTGGTGAGGCTGCGGTTCTAGTCTTGAGTTCAGGTGTCGAGCTTTCTACTTCACAGACATCCCATATATCCATTCTTCCTATGGCCCGGAATGCAAGACTATACTTCTTAATTCATTCAACAAACATGTTTTTTATACGTACTGTGTACCATTTCTGCTCTGGTTACTGGGACCCAGTGATGAACAACATAGACAAACTCCCAGCTCTCACGGAGTTTATACTCCAGAGCAAGAAACAGCAAACCACAGCCCATGGATCAAATCCAGTGCACTACCTGTTTTTATAAATAAAGCTTTCTTGGAACGCAGATGTGCCCATTCACTTGCATATCCTTAATGCTACTTTCATGCTATAACAGCAGAGTGGAGTAGTAACATCGGAGACTATGTAGCCCACAAAGGATATAATACATATTATCTGGCTCTTTACAGAAGAGGTTTGTTAACACTTGCTCTAGAGGAAAGACAAGGAATGAAACAAATACGTGCAAATATTAAGAAGTACAGGGTGCTCTGGAAGTGTCTTAGAGTGAGAGGATAACATTTAACTAATCTGAAATAATCCAAAACTAAAGGATGCATTAAGAGTTAGCCAAATAGAGAAAGTGTGAGAAGTTAGGAGAAAGTGTCCCAGATAAAAGGGAGATTATGTGTGAATGCCAGAAAATGAGAAAGGAAATGGTACATTTGACATTAAGCTGGGAAAGGATAATATGTGGAAGAATGGTCCAATATGATGTCAACCCAAGTAACATATCAGAGGCCATTTTAAGGATGTTCAATTCCATACAAAAGGCAAGGGGAAGTCAAGAATTAGGTTTTGTTTTGTTTTGTTTTTTTGCAGTACTCGGGCCTCTCACTGTTGTGGCCTCTCCTGTTGTGGAGCACAGGCTGTGGACACGCAGGCTCAGTGGCCATGGCTCACGGGCCCAGCCGCTCCGCGGCATGTGGGATCTTCCCGGACCAGGACACGAACCCGCGTCCCCAGCATCAGCAGGCGGACTCTCAACCACTGAGCCACCAGGGAAGCCCCAAGGACTAGTTTTAAACTGGGTTTTTCCCTGCCTAGTGCTTAATTATTTCCTTGACTTGAAACTCAGCCCTGATCCCCAACTGCTTGGCTGTGTTTCCTGTATCTGCCTAGATCCTGCAAACTCCTCTTGATGTTTCTTCCTTCATAAGAATACTCTAGATAGGTTCTTGCTGACTGTCCAGCTGAAACTCATATTTTTCTTGCACCCAAAGCTGACTCATTCCTGGTATGGCCTCTTAACTGGCCATTCCCTGAATTACAATTCATTGGACTGCCATGGCATTCCTCACTTTCATGAGTTCCCTGCTCTCATTCTGTTGGAGTCTAGTTCCCCTGATGTAATGGAAACAAACAAACCAACACAAACAAATAGACTGACAAGAGTTATCTTGGGGCTTCCCTGGTGGCGCAGTGGTTGAGAGTCCGCCTGTCGATGCAGGGGACACGGGTCCTGCCCCGGTCCGGGAAGATCCCACATGCCGCGGAGCGGCTGGGCCCGTGAGCCACGGCTGCTGAGCCTGTGCGTCCGGAGCCTGTGCTCCGCAACGGGAGAGGCCACAACAGTGAGAGGCCCGTGTACCACAAAAAAAAAAAAAAAAAAGTTCTCTTGACTTCAAATCCTGGCTTCATAACTTCATAGCTGTGTGATATTAAATAAGATGTGACATTAAATGGTTCCTAAGCTCCTTCATTTCTAAAATGGTCATAGAATTCTTATGAGGATTAAATGGAAAAGTATGCTGTGCTACATCAATTGCATCAATGGACCTATTAAAGCTATTCCTGTATTCCACACTTTGCTGTCCCCTCCCACCCTGTGACTCTTTTGTCCAGCTCTGACTTGTGACTTGACCTTGTGATTTTCCTTGGTCAATAAAGAGGTAAAAAATGTGACACAAGCAGAGACTCCCAAATGTGCTTATGTGCTTCAGCTTCCTCTCTTACCTCGCAGGCTTCCCCAGGAGAACATGCCTGGGATAGTCTACTGGAGAAGGAAGCAGGTGGAACAGAGCTCAGTCAGTCCAGGTGTCCCAGCCAAGCCTCCAGACATGTGAGGAAGTCCTCCTAAGATCTGGAGAGTTGTCTAGCCAACACTGTGCTGACCATAGACACCGTGTGAGCCCCATCAAGTCTAGTTCAGGACAGCAGAACTGACCAACTGGCTCTAGACTCATCAACAAAAAGTAATGTTTATTTTGTATATCTCTGAAGGTTTGTGGTTGATTGTTTCACAACAGTTTTGTAACTGTTGCATATACAGCAACTAATTGACGCATACACTTGAAGTGAGATAACAGTGTGCTGAGCATATACTCTGTGTTCAACAAACGGTAGCTCCTCCCCGTACCACCGCCACCTGTGTGATGTAAATATCAGCAGGTGTCAATTCAGAACACGCTCTCATTATTACACTGGTTGGGGTGGAGCTTCACTTCTGCTGGGTTTCCGGACAGCATGCTTGCTGACACAGACACACTGCTGACAGCAGTCAATCCTGCTCTAGTCCAATGACCTGTGCACACGCACACAAACACACACACACACACACACCCACCCAATTTAAATAAACAGAGGGTCCCACCATCTGCATTCTTAAATGAGTGCCCGCCTGTTGCAATTTAAGGGGCTCTCACAGAAGTCATCACTAAGTCGCATTTTCCGTTCTCTTTAGGTGCCCACAACAGCTCCCACATAGTCCTTTGCCCAGCAGAACTGAGCGAACTACATCATGTCAGGGTCAGCACAGCCTAGCTTCTGAAGTAGGTCTGGAGACGGTTTCCAAAGAGACATGTTATTAAAGAAACAATGCCTTTGTCTCAGCAGCAGGGCTAAGTGCTGTTTATTTCTAGATGCCTTCCTGGAACACAGGGGAGAGGGTGCAGCTGCATGTCATTCATGGAGTGGCTGAGACTGGATCGGGGGTAGCATTCAGAGGAAATGACCAGGCTCATTCAGTCCTGGTGACATGATGCAATTTTCTGTCCTTGACAAAAAGGAACTCAGTTTTCCTTCTTCATTGGCCCGCAGGGGCTCCAAGCTTCAACATTCCTCTTTGTGTGAATTATAGCATCTGTTTCTCCTTCACCTGATCATCTAGGGTTTAAGCATTTTTTTATTTCTCCATAGAAATGTTTCCCTTGTTCCATGTTCCCTCTCTCACTCTGTTCCTTCTGATCAAGATAAGTACAGCCGAGTGGCTCAGACCACAGGCTCTGGGAAAAAAATTGTATCAGTTAGAATCCCGTTTTGAACATTTAATCTCTGTCCTTGGACAGTTCTCTTCTTCAAGACTCCTTTCATTATAATAATAGTACATGAAAAATAGTAGTTACATTATGGGTATGTTTTATGAAACAAATGAAATAATTCACCATTAAGTATTTCACCTCAGGATTTGACAAAGAGCAAGCATTAAGTAAATACTTGTTCCTATTCTCTCATTATCGTCATCAATTTTTTTTGTATTATTATCCAGACTGAGACCTAGTATTCGTTCCTCTAAACAACTCTTCAATTCTTCACCTCTATCTGAATCTACCCTCTTAACCTTCCTATATAAATCATGCCAGAAGCATCTCAACTAGCCTCACCAGCTTTTCTCTCTTCTCTCTGATGCTTTCCACTGGCACACCATTTCTCCTAGGATAGCTCTCATCCTTTGTTACGTGACGTATTAATTTCCTAGGGCTGCCTTAGCAAAGTACCACAAACTGAGTGGCTTAAACAACATAAATTAATTTTCTCACAGTTCTGAAGGCTAGACATATGAAATCAAGATATCAGCAGAGGGCTTCCCTGGTGGCGCAGTGGTTGAGAGTCCACCTGCCAATGCAGGGGACACGGGTTCGTGCCCCGGTCCGGGAGGATCCCGCATGCCGTGGAGCGGCTGGGCCCGTGAGCCATGGCCGCTGAGCCTGCGCATCCCGAGCCTGTGCTCCGCAACGGGAGAAGCCACAACAGTGAGAGGCCCGAGTACCAAAAAAAAAAAGATATCAGCAGAGCGTCCATGCTCCTCCTGAAACCTGTAGAGGAATCCTCCCATTCCTCTTCCTAGCTTCTGGTGATTTTCCATCATATTTGATGATCCTTGGCTTGCAGATGCATCACTCCAGCCCCGCATCATCACATGGTATTTTTGCAATGTCTGTCTTTGCACAGCTGTCTTCTTATAAGGATATCAGACATATTGGATTAGGAACCCACCCTACCCCATTATGTCTTCATCTTCACTAATTACATCCACACTATACTTCCATATACTGTCACATTCTGAGGTACCTGGGCTTAAGACTTGAACTTATCTTTTTTGGGGGGCGGGGAAGGGGACACAATTCAACCCATAAAACACGGCTCTTTAGGATTTCCTCCACTTACATCTCAGTCTCTGTCTCTCATCTGTCTCCATACTATCCGTTCTGGCCACACGAAACTTTTAAAAGTAAGTTGATTATATAGTGTCCTCTCTGCTGCCTTGGAGCCTTTCACAGGCTATAAGCTCTGGCCAGAACAGAGCTAACTTATGCCCAATGCCCTCCCCTAGTTTTTTCCTAGCTAAGGTTTACTTATTCTTAAGATCTCAAATTTGTCATGACCTATTACGAGAAACCTCACTTCACACCCATTAGGATGGTTATTGTCAAAAAGAAGAAAGAAAGAAGAAACGGAAGAAAGGAAGGAAAGGAGGAAGGAAGAAAATAACAAGTATTGGTGAGGATGTTGGCAAGAAGAAATTGGAACTCTTTCTCATTGCTGGTGGAGATGTCAAATGATGCATCCACTGTGGAAGACAGTAAAGCCATTCCTCAAAAAACTTAAACACAGAATTACCTTATCATACAATGATTCCACTTTGGTTATATACACAAAAGAATTAAAAGCAGGGACTTAAACAGATATTTACATAACAATGTACATAGTAGCATTATTCTCAATAGCTAAAAGGTGGAAATAATACACAACTATCAGTGGACAAAGGGACAAACAAAATGTCATATATATTATAATATATAGTATATATATATAATGTAATATATATGTATACACAGCCACATATAGACATATATACATACACATACACAAACTGGAATAGTATTCAGATTTAAAAGGAATGAAATTCTGATACATGCTACAACATGATGAAACTTGAAGCATTATGCCAAGTAAGATAGATACAAAAGAACAAATCTTGTATGACTCCACTTACATGAGGTACTTAGAGTAGCCAAATCCATAGAGAAAGAGTGTAGAATAGAGGTTACCAGGAACTGGTCAGGTCAGGGGTGGACAGCATAAGGAGTAACTGTTTAATGGATACAGAGTTTCAGTTTGTAAGGATGAAAAGTTCCTTAGATGGATGGTGATGATGGTTGAGAACAATGCCAAGGCACTTAGTGCCACTAAATCACACTTAAAATGCTTAAAATGGTAAGTTATATGATGTATATATTATACTACAAAAAAATACCCTAAAAAAACCCACAAGAGAATGTATTCTACCTATGCATCCAGTGGTATCTGCATAATTTATTTTTTTTAATTTAACCAACACAAAGATAATGCATCTATATGCTGATCACTGATCTAAGCACTATGTAAATAAGAGCTCGTTTAATCTTAATACCTTATGATGTAAGTAATATTATTATACCTATTGGATGGATAAATACACTGAAACAGAGAGGCAAAGCAATTTTCCCAAGGTCAGCAGTCCGTAGGTGGCAGAGCAGGGTTAGAGACAAGCATTAGGGACTCAGGCTCTGGAGTCTGGACGCTAAACTCTCACAGCTCAGATCGTGTTCATCACCTCCATAATCACGATGTTCAGGGGATCTAAGTTATGCGCACAGTACAGTCAATGCCACTTTATTTTTTAGGAGAGCTCTCAGATCAACCCCATCCTATAATCTATTCCTGTTACATGGCTGATTCCTATAATTTTCATATTTCTTACTGAAATGAAAGGATCTCTCACTAGTTTTGGAACATTTTTTGTCATTTCTTAGTTTTGTGTTTTTGTCCACAGAATTGGTCCTAGTTACCTATTTCTCTGTAACAAATTACTGTCTAACTTTTTGTACTAAAAAACAGCCATTTGGCTTTTCTCAAGACTTTGGGGTCAGAAACCTGCAAAGGCTTGTTTGGGCAGCTTGTCTCTGATCCACACGGGATCCATGTGGGACATGGCTGGACAGTACTCTTCCAAGATGATGGCTTCTGATTGCACTTGTCTGGAACCTCAGAGCTTCTTGGCATTTCTCTCTGTTTCTGTCTCTCCATATGTCATCTCAACATTCTAATATAAGATAACTTTACTGGTTTGGGCTACTCACAACAAGGGAGTCTCAGGGATGACATATCTTTTACACAGTGACTGGCTTCTAAGAAGCAGAAAGAAGTCACCTAAACAGTTAAAGTCCCCCCTAAGAACTGGCATAGCATCATTTCCGCCGGATTCTAGTTGTCAAAACAATCACCTATATTCAAGTAGGTAAAGAGATAGACTCCTTCTCTTGTTGGAATCATTGCAAAGTCATATTGCAGAAGAGCATGTGGAATGGGAGATATCATTGCGACCATCTTTGTAAAATGAAAATCTTTGTTATCTTTATCTAGCTGGAATCAGATAGATAGTTTTTCTTTTTAATTTATGGATTCGACAATACTCTATCACAGTCAATCATGTAAGTAGCAGAAGCTCAATTTTAACTAATGATTAAAAATAGTATGTACTGGTTCCGGTACTGAAGTACAGAATGGGCAGGGACAGCTTTTTGCTTATTTCAAGTATAAGTCCAGAAAGTCAGATACCCTTCATACTCTTTCCTTCTGTTACCTAAATTTTTCTCTCTGTGCTGGCTTCAGTATTTCACCAGAATGGGAAAGAAGCGTAAGACTATTAGAAATATATTACTGAATTTTAAGGAGAGATTCCAGAGATGGAGATGAATATCTGAGTATCATCTACATAGAAACAGATAATTATTGACGATGTGGAAATGAGTGAGTTCTTTAAAGAAGGTAACAGGGCTAAAGAGAAGAAAAGAAGGAGCCAGATCAAAGTGAGAACTTAACTTTCAGGATACAACGTTTGTTTTGTGGTGTGTGTGTGTGTGTGAGTGTGTATATATCTGGTCAGGGAAAGATTTAATAAGCCCTTTACCAGAGTAACTAGTAATTACTGGTAGTTGCTAGTGGTAATATTAGAGTAAAAACAACCCTTGCCTTACCTGTGTCAAAGTAAAGCTGTAACCCTAAGAAAGGAATGAGGTAACTAACACATTGTTTGGTGGGAAAAGATTTTGGAGTTGGACTTAGGGGACATCTCTCTAGCTCTCCATCTTCCACAGGTGGGAAAGGTGGTCGGGGACAAGCTTTCTAACTCCTCTGGGTTATCTCTTAAAGATATAAAATGAGGGCTTCCCTGGTGGCGCAGTGGTTGAGAGTCCGCCTGCCGATGCAGGGGACGTGGGTTCGTGCCCCGGTCCGGGAAGATCCCACATGCCGCGGAGCGGCTGGGCCCGTGAGCCATGGCCACTGAGCCTGCGCGTCTGGAGCCTGTGCTCCGCAACTAGAGAGGCCACAACAGTGAGAGGTCCGTGTACCGCAAAAACAAAACCAAAAACAAACAAAAAGATATAAAATGAGGAGATTGAACTATATGGATGTCAGAGGCTCTCTTAATTCTAAAAGTCTGTGCATTATAAAAATGCTTTTGCCAAGTATACAAAATATTACAGAAAACAAGATTTTATGAGTTTTAAAGGTTGATTTATTCAGAGTGTCTGTCTACATGGATCAATTTCATCATATAAATGTCAACCATTCCATTTTTAGTTTAGTTTTTAGTACTGTACTTCCACCAGGTCCACAAGGCCACAGCCAAGTGGAAACCACGTTAAGTATCATGGAGGGGGAAACTACAGATGAACCCTCTCATGCAGCTGCAGTGGTCATGACAAGCTTTGGGTTAATAGAAGGTTTATAAATGTAGTGGCTTCTTAATTGCATTAAAAACACGTGCTTTTTCAAAGCTCCCCAGGGTGACTCTTTTCATAAATAGCAAGCGCCTTTTGTGATATGAATTCTAATGGCTTAATTAACTTTTTGCAAACTCAGATTTTGATTTTTCCAGCATTCTTAACACTCAGCCTACCTTTATTGCATAGTCAAATATTTCTATTTTATTTCTTCCATAGGATAATGTGATATGCAGGTTGATACCTGACAAACAGATCAGCCAGACATATTTTGTCAAGTGGAACCGTTACTTCAGTTCTCTAAATTGATGTTCAAATTCATTAGTTAATTGCCTCAATATCTGCTGGACTTTAGACAGCCAGGCTGTTTCCTACTCCTTTGCACTGATTCTTTCTAGTCAGTCATTTAATCAGCTTCTGCCTGGTTTACTTATACTTTCATAATTTCCTTTCTTTTAGCTAAATTCATATGTGCATATTTTGCTGATTTTAAATGAAATTAATTCTTGTTATAAGATATTTTAAAGTTACCGCTCTGTATAAAGTAAAATACAAATTATTTTATGCTCTCACTCCTCAAGCCCCTTAGACACTCACTGTTCAGTTTGGTGTATAGTCTTTCAAACTTTGCGTTTTAAAATGCAATATATTATATTAATTTTTATACATAACCACATTATTTTCCAATATTATATAGCATCCCACTGAATGATTTTCAAATCATTTATTAAATTAATAACCCAATTTTAGTTATATTGCCTGTTTTCATTTTTTTCTCATTTCAGACAATGTTGTATTGAACATACTTAACCAGTGATCTCTCCAGATACTTAGGATAGTTTCCTAGAATTCAAATTCTTGATTTAAATAATATGCATACTTAATGTTAATCTGTATTGCTTTATTTTCCTCTAGGGAATTACACTCAGGAAAAGAAAGAAGTGTATGAGGATGTTTGTTTGACCACATCCTTGACAAACACCTGGCCTTATGAATCTTTTGATAAGTGTCTTTCTCTCTCTTTTTTTATTTTTAGCATGGCTAAACCTATTTTCATATTTCTGTGGTTATTTATAGGGTACTCTTGATGAATATATAATGCCTTTAGGTTTTCTCATCCTGGTACATTTTACCTTCCACACATAACACAATTAAAAAACAATTCAAAGCCATTGGGGTCAAATCTTTTGAAGGCATCTCATAATGAAAAAAAAAAAAAAAAAAAATCAAGTTCAGTGCCCTAGGTCTCACATTTGAGACTCTCTTGCAATGGGTCCTACTCATTTTTCCAAACTTACTTCCTGCTCTTTTTCACTATTCCAGCTTTAAGGCTCTTCCTCATCTTTAACACACACTGTGCATATCACTACCATTTGATATTCAGTTGTTTATCCTTCAAAGGCTTATTTCTCCCATAAGGCTTTCCTGACTATCTCCAGCCCAAGATGAATTCCTCCAGCACTTCCTCTCATAGCACTTAAAGCTGACACCATTCTCTTTAGGACCCAATTTAGTAGCACCTGCATTTCTCCTCTTGCTTCCAAAAGCAAACAGTTCCCTCTGGGCCAGGATGACATTTTATTCATTTGCATATTCTTTCAATTCATATAATGGAGTTAGAACACTTTAAGGACTCAATAAACATTTGTTGAATGGTCTACCCATTTCTAATCCTTTGCTTTCACCTACTCCCTCAAAAGTTAACTCCTTGTCACTTCAGGTTTGAGCTAGTTGGTAGGTAGTATTTTCAGATGCCTTCGTACTTCTCTCTGTTTCTCTTTCCTCTTCTAATTCACTGCATGCTCTCAGATCACAAAAGCGATCATGGAACACGAGACTGAACAAAACAAACAAGTGACTAAATGAATGAATGAATATTTACCTGTCTGACCACCATAATTATTTGCGGAATGGGTACATGAACAAAAATAGTCTTGTGTCCCTGGGACTCTTCTGCCTGGAAATATTATCTTTCCTTGGTTGTCATGGTACCAGAAGAATGCAAATCAGGGTGTCAGTAGCACTCTCCAGGGCTCCATGGATGGAACCCACTTAATAATATAGAAGAGCCAATAAATAGAGAAAAAAGGTGTGAGAACAAGCATATTGACAAATTATTTGAGCCCTAGATCAGAACATGCTTGCTCTCTTTCCTCTGTACTTTCATTTATGGGAATCTTGGAACTGGCTTAATATGTTTGAATTCCTCTTCAACATGTAGAGCTATTTCTAATAAGAAACATTATTCCTTTATACTTCTTTGCCTGTGGCCAATCTGAAACTTTACCTTTGGCTTTTTTTTTTTCTTAATTTACCAATGTCTAAAACCTAGGTTAAGATCTCCCACCCATTATGAAATCTTCCTCAAGCTTGCCCACTCACTGTTTCTCTGAATGCTTGGGAAAGAGGACAGGGTTCTGCGAAGCAATGTGCACTTGATTGGGAGATTGGAACGGAATGCAGAATAAAAAACACAAGAATAGTTTAAGGAATGTCCAAAAAAAGAGAAGACAAATGGTTACAAAAATTATAGCACATTTGTTCTTAGGCTATTATCTACATATTTAACAATGATGAACACTATATAATAAAGAAATGCTCTTGAGATGTTTAGCAAAGCAGAGCATAGTGTTGCAGGTATATAATAATTACAATGCAAAATAATGGGGATTAACTTAAAACTGGCAAAAAAGGTAGAAAAATAATTTACTGGTTTTAGTGTGTGGGATTACGGGTGAGTTTTTTTCTGTAAATATTTACATTACTTTTACAACTTAAATAAATAAAATGTTTTTCCCTCTATTTTCCCAATTTTCTACAGTGTGTGTGTGTGTGTGTGTGTGTGTGTTTATGTGTCAGGTAAAGGTCCGAGGCAGAAGGTGTGGACTCACTACTTATTGTAGCATCTTAGTAAGATTCTGTCATCTTTGGTCTCAACTTCACCATCTGTAAAATGATGGTGAATGAAACTGACCCAGGGTTCCAAATGCAAAAGTCTACTTTTCGGGACTTCCCTGGTGGTCCAGTGGTTAGGACTCTGAGCTTTCACTGCCAAGGACACAGGGTTCAATTCCTGGTCGGGGAACTAAGATCCCACAAGCCGTGCGGTGTCACAGGCAAAAAACAAACAAACAAAAGAAAACAAAGCCCAATAAACAAAAGCAAAAAAATACCTACCTCAGAGAATTGCCATGAGGTTTTTTGTTTTTTTTGTTTGTTTGGTTTTTTAAGCCTACTTTTCCTAATCTAAGCACATTGTGTGTATCAAAGTGTTTGCTTACTAAACTGTCAGGGCTATTCCTTGCTTTCCCAAACTATAAGTCTACTCCCATGTTCTTGATACACATGAACCACTCATGCTACCCTCTGCCTTTTTATAGAGAAACATATTTCTGCCTCAAGGATACAAGCAGGGCAAATGTGTTCAATTCTGAATACTCAGACCAGGCTTCAGTGTTGAGGAGGTGATATAGAATAGTTACAGTAAACTGGACTACAGTACAGACTGCAGTAAACTGGAGCATCTGGCTTTGGCTTAAAGGAGAAAGCAACTGCTCATCTTCAGCTGACAACTGCCAAGCCAGAATGTTGGCTCAGAGGTGTTTAATCTTCCAGTTTCATGGGAGAAACCATGAAAATCTGGATTTTTTTGTTTTTTACATGTTATGTATTAACTCAAATTACAATAAAACAACCTTTACAAGTCATATAAAACCCATTTTGGGGATAAATTGACTCCTTGAGCCATGAATTTGCAATCTCTTGGCTAGATAAGATGTAAAGGTTCTTTTAGTTCTGTGACTGATTAGAAATTAATTGGTCTTTATTTCCATGGTTTGGTTTTATTACCCAACATCCCTTGCATCTCCCTTTGTAAAAATCCCATATTTTATTTGGAAATGGATATCTTTCCTCCATTCTGAGTCTAAATGTTCCATTGAAGTTTGAGTCCATCTGTAACTCTAAGGGTGGCTTAGGGGAATCAAATACTGTAATTCAATAGCAAAATTGTTTCAGGTATAGACACATGGCCCAAGCAAAGCCAATGAGAGACAAAGGGACTCAATTCTGGGACATTTTTAAATGTTATTAAGAAAGGAGATCCTTTTTTCTCTGCTGGACAGGGACTAAGAAAGCAGTAGTCCTGAAAGATACTGGAAGCAATATTGGAACCATGGTGCAACAAAACTAAGAGAACAGAGTCAAAATAGAGGAAGCTGAGACAACACACTTGGGAGGGAAATAATGGATCTTCATTATGTTATTTGTGCTCCTATATCCAGCATGTCTGAAGCTGGTAACTTTGGATTTTCTATCATGGGATCCATTAAATCTTTTTAATCTAAGCTAATTTGCATCTGAGTTTCTATTAATGGCAACCGAAACTCCAAGCTGCTACACAGAGGGAATTGAGGTGAGATGGGAAAACTTCCTTAGTCCTGAATTTCTTCACTGCTTACACTCAAAATAAATAAATAAATAAATAAATAAATAAAAGACCATAATAACAACACTCTTTCTCCACCCTCCAGGATGCTGGATGTCTTTACTGAAGCATGGCTAGGCATAATGTCACCATGTCCCAACACCATTTCCAGAGGTTACTCTTTTGAATAAACATTGTCAGCACCTTCTTTTTGTACAGTGGAAAATGGAACGTTATTTTTCTTTCATCCCTGTTGCCATATTCCCCTGCGGAACCCTTTCAGTTTAGTGAAGTAGAGAGGGACCTGGCAGTTTGCGTCTACTCTTATGAATGTGGTGCTTGAAATACCAGAGTCAATGACATGAAAAGCAGGGCTTCATTACTCCTCAGCTCACCCGGACTCAGGCTTCCCAGGACCCAGTGATAGTTTGCTGCCAGAAAGATAGATCTGAATTTCAGTGTGTCAAGTCTCTCTGGCTGAACGTGCCATGTTTCAGGCTGCAAATGGCTTTTAGAAATCGTTTGAACAACCCAGTGACTCAGCTCTCTACCCACTACCACTGCCTAACACTAAATTGGATATAGTTATTTCCAAGTTGTAATAAATGAAGGAACAGGTGGTCTAAGGAACAGCACAAGTCTGCAATGACAAAACATCCAATAAATAAGTACCTTTCAACAAGACCATTCACTTTAGATGAGGCAACATGGAGAAGGTGAGGAACAGAGCATCTGGCCTCTGAAAGCCAGGTTTAAGTCTCTGCTCTACCCTTTCCTGAATAAGTAAAGTTGACAACACTGCCAAACCTTTTTCCAGACTCATAAAAGCTGATATGATCCTCACCAAATGAGAATGATAATGATGCCTACCTTCACAAAACTGTGATCTATATATTTCATTACACTGGGAGCTATGTAATGTAGCTCCCAGTGCTATGTAATGTAGCTCCCAGTGTAATTGGGAGCTACATTACATTCACAGCCATTTTGTAATGAAGAATTAGGACTAAGAAAGAGAAAATTTATTCATTCATTCAACAAGTATTTAAGATGGACCTTAACAGTTAAAAAAAAAAAGTAGCATCTGCAGTCAGAATACCTAGATTCAGATTCTTTTCCTAATCATTATTAACTATATGACCTAGGGTTTAATTTCTCATGCCTTCCCTTTCTTTTCTATAAGAGGATCTACCTCACAGGCTTACAGTGAGAGTTTATGAAATTAAAATTATTACATTTTCAGGACTGTGGCAGTCACACAGTGAGCACCTAACCAGTTTGTATTATTACTGTTACTGATATTGTTATTGTTTAGTCACCTGTACTTTGTAATGTCTCAGACATAGTGCTCAAGAAAAGAGCGTAGAATGTGACCGCTTTGAGGTGAGGTTCTGAATTTTATCTTTTCACTCTCTAGCTCTGGGTCTTTGGGCAAATCATTTCACCTCACTATGTCTTGGTTTTCTCACTTCTAAAATTGGAATAGTAATAGCACACTGTTTATAGAGAAGATATGAAGACTACAAAAGAGGTATTTCATGTAAATCACTTAGTAGAACACCTAATATGCAATACATCATACTCAGTTATTCTTACTATTCTTGCCATTATTGGCTTTTTCAAAGTCATATAGGAAATCAGAGGCATAAATGGGGAGTTTGTTCATATCACTACTTGTGATACTTTGTCTTGACTCCAAAACCCACATTGTTGCCATCACACCATATTGTTTCTCTTTCAAGAAGATGAACAGCAGAGCAAAGCCAAAGGCAAGTTTAGATTTATTTTACTGTCATTTCAAACATAGTGCAGGGTGCCATATCACTTTGAAATGTATATATGTTTTAAAAGAAACAAAAATAGCTATAATAAACACCAACTGCTTACAAAGTAAATTGTGCTAACCCCTCTGTTCCCCATTTGCAAACATATTTGGATTACATCTGGAACAAAATCATTAGTGGCAGGAAGATAGATGTTCTTCAAAGTTCGGGTGTGCATGTAGACATCAAATATTGATGTTGATGTTATTTACTCATTTGATTCTTTACTCTTTTCCAAAAAGATGGATTCTGAGCTTTTTCAAGATTCATTTCTTCTTTCTTTGGTTCCCAAGGTGACAAATCAAAGTTTACCCCAGGAACTTGCAAAGTATATCACGGTGGAAGAAATCTGTCAGACGTGGAATAATATTAATAACTAGTATTGTGTAGTTGTCAATCAGCATAGTCTTTTCTCAGAAATAATTTAAGGATCTTCCTCAAACCAAAGCAGTATGTACACAGTGACGGAAGAATAATGCACGCTGCTATTAACAGACTGAGGAATATGGTGCATTTTACTCCAGATTTTAATTTTAAATATAATTCATTAAAGTAAAAATGAGAATCTCATTGGGTTCATTTTGAAGACATATACTTAAGGGAGAGAATACATGCAATACGATAGTCTATTAAAAAAGTGCATAATGTTCCATGGATGATACAAACAAATAGGAAATTTTATGAGGGTGGGAATAGAAGATATGAGGCAATGTCCTTGAGCTATATTTGTTGAAACTGCTGTAAAATCCCATATTTATTTAATGGAATACACAGGAATTTGTTTTACCCAGAGATAGTTAATTACTGAAAGTGAAAAAGGCTTTCTTCTCAGCGGGAACATAATAGTTATATTTCTTGGTAGAGCCCATTTTCAGAATGCAATATAAATTTATCTGTGGACACTAATCAATATGTTCTCCATGTCTTCTCTGCTTTTCTAGAGAAGTGGATTCAAACTCATATAATAAAATGCTTTGAAAGCCAGGGAGGAAAGAATAGGAGTAATGTCCAGTAGAGTAGCTGTTATACACTGAATGTTTACATCACCATAAAATGTATATGTTGAAATCCTAACCTCCAATGTGATAATGATACCGAGCAAGGCCCTGTGGGGATCCTGGGCACAAAAGCCTTTCTGTGTCCCCCATTTCTTGATTACAGGAAATAGGCTTCATTAGGTCACCATGACCTTCCCTGAGTTCCAATGGGCAGATTCAAGCAATTGTTAATTAGGGAACGGAGGGGATGTGAGGCAAGTCATTTTTAAAATTATGCATTATACGTTTTCTTTTGTACATTTACCCGTGCTGTCACTGCATTTGGAGTACATTTTCCACTCCTTTCTTTATGTCTAATGCATGCCAATCTCAAAGTTCCAGCCTAAACTGCACTCTATTTATAAAGCTTTCTCTAAATTTCCCACTAGAGTTAGAATTTCCTTTATCTTTGCTCTCAAAGCACTTTATCTATTCCTATATTTTTTAAGATTTAGCAAGTTAGATATGAATTTTTTGCTTACATGCTTATCTTTCAAATTCATCTTGTGGACTAAGAATGTCACCTGCCATATCAGGAGACAAAGGATGTTGTGGCCATCAAGCTTTCAGCCACTGCAGCCACCCCCACCTGTGTACCCTGAGGGGATTCAGGATGGAGAAAAACATACTGGCCCTAGATAGTTAAGGTGCATATCAAAGGAATGATTTCACTGAGCCCAGACTCTTGTATCTTCTCATACATAGAAAAGCACTAAATTCATTAACTTGAGATGTCTGGTTTTCTTTAATTAACAGTAATCTTTTGATGTTCCGACTACCTGGTCTTTGTTGCAAAAACTCCTATATGTCCTGGCTCCTCCCTTACCTCTTCAAAGCAGTCCCTCAGAGCTGAGAGGCTGTCTTCCAGGCTTAAGTTCTCAGTTTTGTCCACCGAATAAAGCATAATTCTTAACTTTTAGGTTGTGCAATTTTTTTTTCAGTTGGCAATCTGGAACTTCCCCCAAGAAGAGAGCCCATGATTTATTCATTTTGCTCAACATGACACACGAATAGATATTCAACAAAACCTTACTGGGAGAAAGAATACATGTTATTTGTTTCTATATGTTAAGCCTCTTACATCACCTAGCCTAGTGCCTAACATGTAACAGGAGCTAAGTGAATGTTAGGTAAATATTGATATTTGAATGTTGACCAAAAAAAGTCAATTTTATTGTTTCACAAACTTTATGATTAGGGAAAGCCTTTTTTTTTTTTTTTTTGCAGTACGTGGGCTTCTCCCTGTTGTGGCCTCTCCCGTTGCGGAGCACAGGCTCCGGACGCGCAGGCTCAGCGGCCATGGCTCACGGGCCCAGCCGCTCCGCGGCATGTGGGATCTTCCCGGACCGGGGCACGAACCCGTCTCCCCTGCATCGGCAGGCGGACTCTCAACCACTGCGCCACCAGGGAAGCCCAAGGGAAAGCCAGTTTTTTTTTTTTCATGATTCAGTTCACAAAACTAGCCCTTTCGGATTTTCTGTCTTTGACCTTCTCATATCTACTTCCAATAGACTTTTTATTCCCCAGAAATATTTGTAACTCAAAGAAAATAATGCCCCAGGGTGACTGTGTATAAATGAGAAGAACCCAATATGGTCTTTCTCACCCCCAATCTAGTGCCAAGTGCTTTCTCCTGTAGCCCATTTTACTCAAAACACAAAATAATTGTATTAACTGGGGGCTTGGGGGAAGGGGTGATTTTTTAAAATTATTTAAAAGAAATGTTAATTTGCTATTAAATCTCTTGTTGAAAGACTAATAGCTTAATGAACACATTAAGCATGTGTAAATTAGGTTTTTTTGGAATGCATTACTTAGTTTCAGATTGAGAGGGGTGATGTATCATCGTCATCTCTGCAGGAATGAATGAGGCATTAGGCCATCTCCTGTCATGGAGGCCAGACTTATGAACAATCTGCCTATTTGCACATGTGAACCTTGTCCTGTTCTCTCTCTCCACCCACCGCATACATCTTTTCTGGGCCTCCTGCTTCTGCAGCCTGAACTTTGGTACTTGAAATACAAACGTTGGTTCACTATCAGTTCGGAAGTGAAAAGTAGTCTGTTGCCAGTGACAAATGTTGTTTACTGTTACTAGAAAAGAGGGTGGAACAATGAGTGCATATATTAACATCACAGGGGATGGGTTTGGTAGTCATTCAATTGCCATCTTGCCCTGTGAAGACATATAACCTCTCTCCATTTCCCTCAATCACCCACGCACTCTCAGACATCTACATTAAAATAAAGAGCCCAAGGCAAGGAAGCTATCTTAACTATCGTAAGTGGCAAGGTGTTCTCAACTCAACAGTTTTTGTCACCAGCTCTCAATCTTTCCTCATCACAAGCACAGCTTTCTCTGCCTGCATCTTTTGATATATTTGCTCTATCTTGCAGTTCCCAAATCAGCAGTTCCAAACCTCCATGAACGTGCAGCATCTAAAAGCCATCAGTTTAATTCCATGACATAAACTATCTCTTACCTGCATTTATTTTTATAATTAGCAGGTATGACATTTAATTCTGTTTCAAGAATCTTTGATAAATTTTCTTTTTTAAAAAAATTATTTATTTATTTGTTTTTATCTTTGGCTCGTTGCTGCTCACGGGCTTTCTCTAGTTGCATCAAGTGGGGGTTACCCTTCCTTGTGGTGCGCGGGCTTCTCATTGTCATGGCTTCTCTTGTTGCAGAGCATGGGCTCTAGAGTGCAGGCTCAGTAGCTGTGGCGCACAGGCTTAGTTGCTCCGCGTAATGTGGGATCTCCCCGGGCCAGGGATCGAACCCGTGTCCCCTGCATTGGCAGGCGGATTCTTAACCACTGTGCCACCAGGGAAGCCCAAGAATCTTTGGTAAATTTTCAGTGTACTTTGAGATAATTGAAGATGGCATGGCCTAATCGAAAATCAGGGATGGAGAGACTACATACAGACATTAGATTAGGTCTAGAAATAACATGCATGCAGGACATGGAAACATTAGAACAATGTTAAGTAAATTTTTTTACACTTTAAAAAGTGTAACAGAGCATAACACTTTTCCCTACTTGCTCAGCTCAAATACAAAACTTCAGGTCCTAATCTATCTACATCTCTCACAGCCACCAATTTTCCCCTTTGTCTTCCAAGCCCATTTCAATTCATGATTCCCAATTAATGCATGTTGATTCTTCTTTTTCTACATAACCCCCATTCCAGCAATTCCCTCTCAGGCAACTTTGGGTCATTTAACTACAGATTTAGTATAAGTCCATTCTATGTACTGTTTCCTAAAAGTAGATTCAGGACAAGTGCATTGATATCCATTATCAATGATATAGTTAATATTAAGATGAGGAATCTCATGCTCTTCATCCAAGTGATGGCTTTTTGGGTGGGGTGCAGGGGATAGATACATATGTCATTAGTTAACATTCTTTCGGCTGCAGAATAAGCAACGGAAACTGACTCTGCCCAGTTCCTTAGAATAAAAGGGGGGTAATTTATTAGAAGGAAAGCAGGATAGTTCATAAAAGGGAAGATGGAGTTAAACAATCAGGCCTTAGGAGTTAGAAGTCAGGCGACCTCCCAGGAGCCAGCCATGATAGCTCCTGAATCTTAGGACACTGCCAATACTATGACTACATTTCAGAGTTTGCCTAGAACCTGTGTCTTGAGAATTTTACTTGCATATGAGTCATCCCAGGACATGTATCTCCATCATGGTCCATAAGCTGGGGCCAGGGAAGTAGGATTACTTAGTATAACCTAAGCTTCTGGGGCCTAGTCCCCCTATGTTGAGAAGGATGCCAGAGTAAAGTATGAGTAGGACATTCTATTAAATGCATTCCCATCTGGGAATCATGTAAGGAATGCTTCCTTTCAGTGGCATTCATATAAGGCCCATACTTCAGCTGCCTACTCCCACCCCCAAACACACACACACTTCTCCCCACCATCATGGCCATGTTTTCTTCACTACCACATTTAATGTATAAGAATAGCAGTGCCCAAAGGAAGAAAGTTTCTTTTTCTGTAACTGGGAGGAAAAAAGAGTTGATCTGACTTGAAAAGTCCAATTTCTTACTGAGTTATTCCCCCTTTCTCCAGTTAATATAAAGAAAAGAGAACTCCCCATTTAATATAAAACAGAGAAACCCTTAAGTATATCAGATAATTTTCAAGGTGTGGGCTAAGGTCTTACAACTATACGAGACTGAAGATCAAGAGAGATTCTTTTAGAGTCCAACTTTTTTGGCACCAGGGACCGGTTTCGTGGAAGACAATTTTTCCACGGACGGGGGTGGGGATGATTTGGGCGGTAATGCGAGCAATGGGGGGGATGGTTCAGGTGGTAATGCAAGCTTTGCTCGCTTGGGCGCCGCTCACCTCCTGCTGCGCGCTCCCGGGGGTTGGGGACCCCTGCTTTAGACTATCCTTTTAGAATATCAGCTCTTCTGGAAGCGATCAGAAAAGTATCTCTGTCTAAACAGTGACTATTGCTGATTGAATGATAAAATGACAATATCTAAATATCAGTCCCCCATATTTCTTTAATGTATTGTGGTGCTTCTCCCTCAATTACACAAGTATATATACTCAATGCATGGATGTTTAAGAGACCAAAATGCACAAGATATGAAACCATTTACTCACGGCCCTCTCCATTCACACACTGGCACTGCTACTATGTTCTTCATACTTTGGGTACTGTTTTGTAATTTTTTTTATTATTATCATCATTATTATTACTTAACAATATGTTGTGGACTCCGTGCAATGATAATAATATTCTTCTAAGACATTTACTATTATTGTTAATATTACACAAGTGGTGTATATTAATCACAGAGTGATTAGAACATACAAAGAAGTGAAAAGTAAAGTCACCGAGAATCCTACCACTCAGTGACAACTTCTTTAAAAGCAGCGTGGTATCCATTCTTTCAAGTTTATTAGAAAATGACTGTAATTGCAGACCATTCCACTACATGAATGTATTTTAATCTATTTTTAAAATTCACTCTCATTGAGTATTTAGCTTATTTTTAATTTTCTTATCAGTAACACCACTGCAATTATCTGCTTTATGAATATTCTGTATGTATTCTTTTTCTAAGAATTTCTTCTAGTTAAATTCTTGAAAAATGGAATTGTTTGTTCATGACACATGCATTTTTAGGCTGCCCCTTGGTAGGAGTCCTCATATTTGTTTTCCAAGTTCTTTCAGATTTATTATATCATTTGATTCTCTCAATTGTGCTGTGAGGGCAGCAAGTGAGACATCGTTATCCTCCTTCACAAGTGGGAAGACTGAGATTCAGGGAGCTCTGCTCAGATCATACTACCCTTCGGTGGCAAAGCCTGGCATCTGCTCTAGGTCCTTTGTCTCCAAGTCATATTTAAACACAGGCGTGCTGTTGATGGAGTAAGGATACAGTTCTAATCCTAAAAGGAAAACATGGCATAATAAGATGGCTGTGTTTATCGTCTACTTATTCTGCACTCTGTTCAATGATTTCAGATGCGTGATCTCATATAATCCTCCCGGTAAATTTGTACAATTGTTATATTGTCTCCTTCACAGGTTACAGGACAGAGAATAAGTGAGGTTAAGTAACTCCTTCCAAGACACAGAGAGAAGAGGTGGAGGGAGGATTTTGACTCCAGTTGTGAAATCCATGCTTTTCCCTATGCCCCATGCTATGGTCCTTAATGGCAAGATTCCAACCAAAATAGATTTCCTTCAGTCAAAGCCAATGTCTGAATGAGCCTTGCTACCCCTAAATTTGAGAGGAGAGAGAGAGAGGTGTAAAGAGTCAGGAAGAATTTTTCTTTTTTTTGGGTCAGACACAGAATCAGTCAAGGTTAAAGAGGCAAACTCTAAACACAAGATCCTCCAACCGTTTGCCTCAGAGAGCAAGAGAAAAGGAAAGAGAACTGGGGAGCAAATACCGGAGGCACAGGAAGCGTTGTGCTTGTGCTGTGTTTAGCAGCCAGCTTCCAACAGGGTTGGTGGGGTGCGGGGGTCATTTGTATTGCTTATGCAACTCCCTGGCGTAAATACTCCCACACAAAGGCTGATTTCAATCTACCCACTGATCTTGTAACACCAGGAAGGGTGATTTTGTTAAACTTTCATGATTGAAACTCAACTGGGTCTTAGAGGTACAATTCTAGGAATATGATATTCATTGCAATAAAATTAACAAACAATTCTTGAACCTTTACTTTATATCAGGAGGTAGGCTAAGCATTAGGATTATAAAGTAAAACCAGACAGGGCCCTGACCTAAAAAACCTCTCAGGCTAGTACTGAGAAAGACATGTAAACAAGTTAATGCAATATATGAGTAGTAACAGAAGCATATCCTAGGAACAGTGATGCTATATTAGCATATTAAAGTGATCAGCTCCACTCCAGTAGGCCATCTGATTCTTCTGCACTTTTCATTTATAAATCCTGCCCCTTTTTGACAATCTACAATCCACAGCAATCAAGAAAAATACTGTAAATAATTTGCAGTGAATAAGTGCTCTACACATTCAAAGATGACATATCTCAAGTGTTAGGTTTTCCTCTGTCTCCCCACGTCTACGGACAAACATGCAACATAATGACATTCTCAGTGGCTCTTCTAACTGCATTAAGTTTGTAGATGAAGATTGGAACTATTTTCAGAAACTTAAAAAAATTACCAAGGGAGGCACTTTCATCATTTATTCATATGCAGCCTCTTTATTTTTTATTTATTAATGAAGTTTAGAAAGTGGTTCTTGTAGAGCATCAAGTGGCTTTCTTATAAAAATAAAATATGACTAATCCAGGCTCTAATGGTTCTGCCCCAACCTAATGTTCAACTTCGGAATAAACAGTTCTTCTCCTAAGAGTCACAAAATATAATGACCATTTCTGTGCTTCTGCTACCAATAGACTAAGCAAAGGCAATGACATAAGTTCATAGGACTAAGATAATTAGTCAGAGTCCTAAGTATTTCATTTATTTGAAAAAAATCACTGGGTATGTTTCTCATTCATTAAGGCCGTTCAACAAAGGTAACAATTTCATAGGAATGTTTTAGAAAGACGTCAAGCACTGGGGGTTGAGGGGTTGGGTTGAAATAGGTCATTGTTTCCCAAACTATATTCTGGAAACTGGAAAAAAATTAAGAGCTGAAGCATAGAAGAGTAGAATATCAGTCAAATAAATTTAGGAAACACCATATTCTGTAACTCCCTCTTAGAGATTCACAAAATATTTAAATGCAACAAAGGATCTGAAAAGTTCTACAGTTAAGAAAATAGTTTAACTTTAACTCAGAATTTCTTAAGCGTAGTTTCAGGAACTTTTTTAAAAGAGGGCACTATTAATTTATGATATAACCCTGCATCACACAAAGCACCAAGTTTGGACAACTGTCAGCTAGAATATTAAGGTTTATTCTAACACTAATGCTCTGTCTTTGTCAATTTTGCATCCTAGTAGGACAATGGCTTGACCAAGTTAATTTCACCTATAACCAGAGCTAATTAAAGAGACTGTCCAGCCTTTTTCCTCTTTTTACCTAGTTAGTTCAGCTGTTTAGATTACAATGCAACCATCACTTCTTCAGAGAAACAATTTTTATTGACCCTTTATAAGTTTTTCAGGATAGTTATTAATTTATATTATCTGATTAACGTATTTGTCTCACTTGTATGCTGAAACCATCATGAGGAAATAGTTTATTTTTGCAGAAAGTTGCATTTACCATGGCTACTATGATGCCTGTCACATAGTGGTTGCTTAATAAGAGTCTGTCAAATGTTTAAAGTATAAAGACCCTCCTAGAAGTCTAAAGATCCTTTTCCTAAGAATGTATAAATTCAACCTTGTGCAAAAGATTTTGTTAATGACTTAGATGAAGGCTTTAAAGATGTGTTTATTATTTTAGTAATTGGCACAAAGTTTGGAAAATGGGTATGGAATGATCAACGAGGCAACGAGGGAATGAAACGAGTCTCATCAGGCTGAGGCCAACGGGCTGAATCCCTAAATCTGGCCTTTAATAGGGATAAATGGTTGGCATGCAGAAAACTCCCACTGGATAATTACAGTATGGGGAAGACACGGCTTAACAGCATGAGACATTTTCTTATAAATCAAAGCGTTCACACACACACATTTCACTTGCTAGTTCAACAGGCATCACGAGGGAGGTGCTGATACTGCTGATGCAAATGTATGTTGATTTAGATTTATAACATCAAGATTTGGGAATATGGGGTTACAGCACAAGGCTTTGGAGCAAAGGTTCTTGAGGCAGATTTTCAGGCTTTGAATCTTAGTTCTGTTACTCAGCAGCTGCATAACTCTGGGAAAGTGACTCAATCTTTCTGTGCCTTGGTTTTCTCATCTGTAAAATGAGCACTCACTTCAAAGTTGCTGTGAAGAAGGTAAGAGTTAACAGTCAAGGTGCTAGATCAGTTAGCTCTCAATAAATCATAGCAATTTTGCAAAAGCCATAACAGTAAGATTAGTATTATTACTATTACAATGATTCTGTTTTGAATTTTGCACAAGAAGTTTCAATCATGGGGGGATGAGAAGGCATTACAATATATTTGCCAGCACTGTGCACTATGGGGTCAAGCAGACATGGATTGGAATTCCATATCCTCTTCTACGAGATGAGCTTACACAGGTTAAACTGCCTCTGCCTTTACTTCCTTATCTACTCTGAGTAACTGAAAGAAGTGAGTGAATGGCACCTGAAAATCACTCAGTTTGGTGCCCACAGTAAGTGCCCAAATATACAGTGAGTGAACATTTTAGAGAAGAACAAGATGGTTGAGTAAGAGAAGCCAGGCAAGAATTCTGAGACAAGACAGACTCAAGACAATGTGCTCAGGGTTTTAAAATATTTGAGGGGCTCAAATTAAAAGAAGGCTAGAAGGTTGAGTTTCACCAAGTAGGTATAGGCTACAGGGAGATACAGTTTAAGATGAGTATAAAAATAAAAGAATAGGGCTTCCCTGGTGGCACAGTGGTTGAGAGTCCGCCTGCCGATGCAGGGGACATGGGTTCGTGCCTTGGTCCGGGAAGATCCCACGTGCCGCGGAGCAGCTGGGCCCGTGAGCCATGGCCGCTGAGCCTGCGCGTCCGGAGCCTGTGCTCCGCAACGGGAGAGGCCACAGCAGTGAGAGGCCCGTGTACCGCAAAAAAATAAATAAATTAAAAAAATAAAAGAATATATGAGCAGTCATAGCTGTTCAAAAATGGGATGGGAAGCCTAGAAAAGTAGTAAGCTGTTCACTCCAGGGGTCATTTAAGCTTACTCTGCACAACAATGTGTAGGAGTCGAACTAAATATTTTAAAGCTCCCTCCAACCCTGTGAGTATAGTTTATAACATCCCATTAATAGTCACATGTAAATGTGCCTTTGGGCAGAGATGTGCTGACTTGTCTTAATGTGAGAAGACAGAAGGGTGGGAAAGGAAGACCAGGGAAGCTGATTTTGTTGCCTTAAAAACAAGTTTCCACTTCACCATTTGTCACTCTTAAATACCTGTGCAGTAGAATTTCTTTTCATAATTAAAAAAAAATTATTTTATTTTTGGCTGTGTTGCTTCTTCACTGCTGCATGCAGGCTTTCTCTAGTTGTGACGAGCGGGGGCTACTCTTTGTTCTGGTGCATGGGCTTCTCGCTGCAGTGGCTTCTCTTGTTGTGGAGCACAGGCTCTAGGCGTGCAGGCTTCAGTAGTTGTGGCTCGCAGGCTCTAGAGCGCAGGCTCAGTAGTTGTGGCGCATGGGCCTAGTTGACCCGCAGCATGCAGGATCTTCCCGGACCAGGACTCAAACCCGTGTCCCCTGCATTGGCAGGTGGATTCTTAACCACTGTGCCACCAGGGAAGCCCCCAGCAGTAGAATTTCTTAACATCCCCACATATAATGCAGATGTTCTGACTCATTAGTGGGTTGGAATACTGACACTGATTCATTGCCACATGAGCTAATGCAATAGAGCATCTTCCATTCTGAAAGCCTGCAAATCGCATCAAAATGCCACACTCTTAAGGCAAGAGGGGGCAGCTATGCTTTAAATCATCTTTTAATTTGTTAGGAAGATTTCCTTGATACTGAGGCAAAGGCAGGGAAAACCAAGGAAACAAAATGCAAATGTCAGGCCAGGATTTGCCCTTCACACAGAGTGAAAGACTTAGCCTTCAAAAGAAGACAGAAATCAGTGGGCGGACACTTGTAATGCTCTGCACTGAGTTGGCTGAATCATAATAAGAAGCAAAATATAATAGCAAAATAATAGCAATATTGGTTGTTTTCTTAAGGTGTACCAGGCCCCATGCTAAGCATTTCATCTGCACTCATTTTCTCATCATAGATGAAATATATGATTTCTCATAAGACACATAAGATTTTTTTTTTTTTTTTGCGGTACGCGGGCCTCTCACTGTTGTAGCCTCTCCCGTTGCGGAGCACAGGCTCCGGACGCGCAGGCTCAGCGGCCATGGCTCACGGGCCCAGCTGCTCTGCGGCATGTGGGATCTTCCCAGACCGGGGGATGAACCCGTGTCCCCTGCTTCGGCAGGCGGACTCTCAACCACTGCGCCACCAGGGAAGCCCAACACATAAGATTTTTGATACAATTTTCAACATAAGGATACTGAGGTTTAGACGGAGGGAGCTGCCCTAAATGAGGAAGCGGGAAAGGGCACAGCCAGGATTCAGTCACAGCTAGTAGATTTCAAAGACCTTGTTTTCAGCTTGATACCACACCATATCTTGTTCTCTCAAGGTGCCTGCCCATTCATGTTCACCCAGTTCCTTCTCAAATCCTCTTCCTCTCCACCAAAATGCATTCCACCTGAACTATTCTAAATTACTCTCTCCTCTCCAGACCCTCCCAAAGCACTATGTATGTATATATACTGTATGTGTGTGTGTATATGTATATATATATATACATATACACACACACACACATACAGTATATATGCATACATATATGTATATCTATCTATATATATATTGATATACATATATATATATATCTATATATCACTGTTATGGCATTTAGGTTTGCTGTGAGTTAGTTAGTTGGGACCCCAGCTCCTATAGTACTTTCTGCCACAACCAAGTGACAAATGTTTATGTATTCCTCTGTGTAGCTCCTGCAGGCCAAGTATATAGAAATGGTACTAGTGCATAGAAAAGTACCTAGAAATACTAGTTACTATTATGTTATATACATAGTAGCTAATATTTATTGAGGGATTAACACGTGTCAGATTCCATTCTAAGCAATTTTCACGCACTAATTCATTTAACACTACAAGAAATCAATGCAGTAGGGATAATTATCATTCCCATTACATAGAACATTTAAGTACCTTAGATACTTAATTACATGAACATGTTTTTTCTTATTCTTGTGAACTGCTACGATTTTACTCTGTTTCCTCACCTCTTGCCTTCCGCCTCTTCTATACCATTGTTTGCAAGGCTCCTATAATTATAAAAGCTGATGTTACATCAGCCCATTCCCCTGGTGGTATCATTTCCTGCAGGAAAGAGTCCAGACCCCTTAGTTTATCAATGCAGCTCTTCCTAATTTGGCCTCAGTCTTTCTTGCATCTGTATTTTCCTCTCTCCCTCATTTACTCTATGCCCTAAATCACTTGGAAAGACCACATCTCTGAGTCAGTTCTAATTATGTTCCTCATCCTAAAATGTCCTTTCCTGAGCTTGCCTGCTGAAAAAAAAGTGAATATTCCATTGCAGCCCTGATCACGCCAACGGAAACTACCATCATCTCCTGCCTGGATGATTAAAACAGTCTCTTGCCTGATGTTTCTATTTTTCCTCTAGACCCTGCTCTCCCCAAAGGGCTCCCAACACAACCCAAGAGAATTTTTCTTAAGGTCAAATCTTGTCACTGCCCAGCTCAGACTCTATAACCGTCTTCTCATCATACTCAGAATAACATATAAACCCCTTACGTTTCATCTGAGATCCTACATGTTCTGGGTAATGCCGTCTGTTTGAACTCTTCTTCCACAGCCTGTTTTTGTTCCTTCACTCCAGCCATGCTGGTCTTCTTTCTGTCTTAAGACCATGGGCTCATTCACTGCTCACCCATCATTGCCTTAGGAGACTTATATTTATTTCCTGTGATATTGCAATTAGTAGTAAGAAATATTGGTCTCTGTCCCCAGAGAAGCTTCAGAGCATAGAGCTCAGAAAACCCTTTGAATTTCCTAAGTGATAAGAGTATTAAAGGTGTTTTTTTGTTAAGTTAACTTTTAGAAAGCCCATAAGGATGCGGCTGGTTGCCAGTGGAGCCAACCTGTGATAAGTGTTGGAACTTTCAGTCCTACTCCCCAACTTGCGAGGAGGTTGGAGGGGTTGAAGGTTGAAATAATCTCCAATGGCCAATGAGTTAATCAATCATGCCAAGGTAATGAACCCTCCATAAAAAAACAAAAGCAAAAAAACAAAACCAAAAGAGCTGGCTTTGGAGAGCTTCCCGGTGGTTGGTGAACACATGGAAATTTGGGGAGAGTGGTGTGCCTGGAGAGGGCATGGACGTTTCGATCCCTTTCCCCAGCCCTTGCCCTATGCAACTCATCTATCTGGACATTCCTGAGTTATATTCTTTTATAATAAACTGCTAATCTAGTGAGTAAAGTATTTCTCTGAGTTCTGTGAGCCACTCCAGCAAATTAACCAAACCTGAGGAGGGGGTCGTGGGAAACTCTGATTTATAGCCAGTTGGTCAGAAGTACAATTAACAACCAGAATTTGCTACTGGAGGCTGAAGTGGGGGTGAGGGGGACAGTTTTGTATGACTGAGCCCTTTACCTGTGGGATCTGATGTTATCTTTGGGAAGCGTCAGAATTGAGTTGAATTGTAGGACACCCAGCTGGTGTCTGAACATTACATGTAGGGGTAGGGAACCCCTCCCCCATGTTGGGATTGGTACCAGAAAGCCTTTTTTCCCCTACCTGGATTCTCAGATGGGTCTTTCTCAGACTTCATTTACATCTCTGCTCATAATGTCACCTTTTCAGACAGACCTTCCTTGGCCTCCTTATTTTGAGTGTGCCTTTTGCTCTTCCATACAATCACTAATTCTTTACCTTATCTTTTTTTCATAGCATTTCTGACCCATGAAATCACAGTGTGTATTAATCTGTGTACTTCCTTATAGACTCCCCACTAAAAAAAAGCTCTATAAAGACTATATAGACTATAAAGACTATAGTCTCCCCACTTAAAAAAAAAAACAACAAAAAAAACTAAGCTCCATTAGGTTCAGGGATGTGGAATATTTTGCAATTTGTTTCTTCTTAGCGAACAGTGCTAGGCACAAAAAAAAGTATTTGTTAAAAGAATGAAAGCTGTTCTGTGGCATTTTCCCCTTCATCCTAAGAAATATTATGTGTTCTTTATCACTTTTTTCCCCCTCAGTGGGTACGGTTGGCTAACATACTCCTCACTTCAAAACAAATGTTTATGATTTGTCCTTACAAGGACCCACTCTTGTTTTATTTATTTTATTCCCTTGTATCCCCATTTCCTTCCCCATATTATAGGCGATTAGTTTAATGTGTTTAACCTACTACCCTTTTGTTTCTGCAAGTTTTTGTTTATTGTTACTTTGTGGCTAATATATTTTTAATGTATGTAAATGAAAACTTATGCTTCTCCTTCTGGTTCTTCTATATTCCAAACCCACCCATGTTGTTGCTGTACAACTAGGATGCTGTGTCACATGACCTTTTGGTACCCTGAGATGTGCAGCTGCCACATTTTACCTGCCTAGTGCTCCAGAGAGAGGGTCCTACACTCCTTCCACCCAACCCTGCAATGAACACCCTCTTAGTCATCCCTTTATAAACACAAATGAAAATTCCTTTTGAACATATACCCAGAGAAGGCCTGCAGAACAAGACTATCCCCAAACTTAACTTGACTATTAGGTATAACTTGGAATATTCTTGGGCAAGAATGCCTTACCAATCTAGTTTACAGCCGACAGTGCATGATTGCATCATATCCTCATAACCCTCTCAACATTGGCCATTATTGAGGTTTTCCATTTTTTTTCAATGCACTTTCTACATTACGGCACATACAGCACACTGTACTTCATGTTATCAAGTCACCATTTCTGTCATTCTTTTTAGCCTGTGCTTCCTAAGGATGGAATTACACAATTGTTTTTGTATTCCAGTCTAGTCAAGTGCCTATCACACAATACGAACTTGATAAAAACATGTTGAATAAAAAATAAGCTATGTTCCATCACTTCACTCCAGTTTCATTTAGAATATTCATTAACTTTAAAAATTCTATGTGTCAACTGCTATATTAGGTGATACAGACATATTTGCTCTAGTTCTTTGAAGAAGTATTTTCATTCCAGTTACAAATGAGGAAACTGAGGCTGGGAAAGTTTAAGCAACTTACCTGAGGCTTTTCAAGGGAAGTGTATCAAACATAGGGTCTGCACCTCAGTCTCAGTGACTCCAAAGTCAAAGCCGCCCTCCCATTTTCTACTTATTCCAGTTGACTCTTGTGGTAATGAGATAAATGAATTAAATGAAACTTGCTTCTATATTGTTATATGATGGGTACCCCATCCCTCCCCCACAAGTAACATGATATTGTAACGATGCCATAAACCACAGCTCATTAACTCTATAAGACAATGTGATTCCACATTCAGGACATATTTAAAGTCACTTGCAATGATCTTTGGCATTTGGGAGAATATATATGTGTATATATATATATCCTTTTTTCTGGAGGGTTCTTTTCTTCGGGGATATCAACTCAACTAGCTATTCACCTAGACACAAAATCCTTGCTTATCTACAAGACATTAGAGGATTTGTGAAATACCCGGTAGAAATGTATTAAATCCACGTGTAAGTGTTAATTTCTTGCTTTGTGCTAGACACTGGGCTAAATTCTGACACATGATGAACAGGCCAAACATAGTCTGTTACTTTGTCACTGGTTGAAGAATATGTGCATGCAGGAAAGATGGAGACACAGCGAGTAGAGAAGAAGCATCAGGGCAAAATGTGAAAATGTTATAGGGGTGCCTTAAACAGAGCCCTGTGGCAAGGGAGAATTTTGGAAGGAAATGATTGAGTTAAATAGGACCTAGGCAAGGGTGGAGGGAGATGGAGGGGTGTGTTCCACGAGGAGGGAACAGGAGGTAAAAGACTAGAGGGGAAACGACACCTTGCATATTCAAGGAAATGAGAGAAGTTGAACATGGCTAGGGTACTGATTGCAAGGGGGAGGGTAAGCTATTGGAGTTAAAAAAATATATCAATTAGCCAGTTGGCCAGGGGGGCCAGTTTATGTAGGTCCACTATAAGGTACCTGGAGTTTGTACATGAGGGCAATGGAGAGCCACTGGATGGTTAGCGAAGCAGAGGGAGGACCTGATCAGATTTGTATTTTGGAAGATTCTCCTGGCTGCAGAAAGATCAGATTATAGAGATGAGATTAAGGATGGGAGTTGACAGTAAAGATAAAAAGACCACTTGGGAGGTATCTGCAGTGATCAGGTGAGTAACAAAGACAGTGTAACAAAAACATAGATACTAAAGGTGGAGATTACTGTACAAGTTCAAATATTTTGAAAGTAGGATAAGCCTAGGGGCTGACTGAATGTGGGAGCAGGGAATCAAGGATGACGCCTAGTCTCAGTGTCAATCCCCTGATAAACCCGGCTCGGTGATGGGCACACTGCAGCAAGCACTTCATCTGACTAACTTCTAGAAGAACAAAGAGCATGAACCTAGGACTGGAAAGGTGACAACATTAAATTTTCTTGTATCCCAGCTTTTATTTTAACTTCTTATCGCACTCGAGTCCATAATGCCTGAATTTCTTAGTGTTTGGTCCTGGTTCCCATTCCCTTCCACCTCAAACCAACAGAGCAAATGGTGAGTGACTGTGATCAGCCCATAGTGAGAATGCCTTAGCAAGAGAGAGTCATAAGCAAGAGTCTCCATGTTCTTGGTCTTGGATCTCTCCATGGAGGAGCTTCCACTAGTACCACCTTCTGATCTCTCTCTCAGCCCGTCTCACTCTCCCGACAGAAGGAGGAATGGGTAATCTCAATAGTGAATTTGAAAGGAGAAACAGTATGTATGGCTGAGACACGCTCTCCATTTCATAGCTTCTGTGCTACTTTCCAACATCTCCAAAATGCCACATGTGGCTTCTCTAGACCAGATAGCTCAGATTAGCTCACAACTTCTTGAAACAAGGGTCTTTTTCAAAGCTTATTTCTAAATATTTATTTATTTACTTGGCTGCACCGGGTCTTAGTTGCGGCACACAGGAACTTTAGTTGCAGCATGTAGAGCCTTAGTTGGGGCACACGTGCGGGGGATCTAGTTCCCCAATCAGGGATCTAATCCAGGCCCCCGGTATTGGGAGCGTGGAGTCTTACCCACTGGACCACGAGGAAAAGTCCCCAAAGCTTATTTCTAAACATGTCATTACCTCTGTACCATTTTACCCTTTTCTGTGTTTTCCCTCTTTCCATTTATACCATCTTTCAAACTTCTCCTTTCTTTCTCCCTTTTCCATTTGTCTCCCTCACCACTGTCTCACTTGTTTCTCCTTTATCTTGGAGGTCTAATTCCTCTCTTTCAAAAGACATCAATTTTTTGTGATTAGTTAACAAAACTGTCTTGTTCTTCAACTCTCTCTCCTCTGTTCTCAGAAGAGATCAGAACAATTTCATATCTATTAATTAAACATGTCTCACTCTGTCATTCTAAATTACTTTGGCACCAGTGTTAATTTCTGAATAACTATTTAGTTTTGTAAATATGCTTAACAAATATCATCCAAACATTTAATGCCTTCCTTCATCTGCCAATTACACATCTTTTGTAGGTAATTGTTATTGCCTCCATATTTAAATCTTCTAACCCTGCCCTGTAGCCAAATCAGCCTGTAGGGAATCCAAGATTTTCTGGAATGTTTCCTGGAATGTCCTCCCATCTTTGGGTTATTGTACACCTTTCACTACTTACAGAAAGGAACTCAAAACACACTTTTTCCAAGAATCTGCCCTTGATCAACACTGCCCTAATCATTTTTATCCTGCATTGCTCCATACATACACATTCTACACAAACATTTCACTAAACATCTTAGACTTTTACTAAAAATTCCCTTAATCCTGAAATCATAAAATTGTGGATTTTCCTCCTAGAAGACTTGCATCAGGAGTCTTTAAACTTAAAATCTGAGCCACAAGTGACGCAGGAATGATTATCTGTCTCCACAGTTCAGAGAAGTAAACATGTGTTTGCTTTGATCAAGGCTACATTGGTTTTACTTCATATTATGCTCTTTGCTTTAGTGGGTCTGTGTTGAGTGTTTACTATCCCAAGAGCAGCATTTAGGAGCCATTAGTTATCACAATTCCCTTTGGTCCCATCATAAGAAATGGTGCAGAATAGTAATGAAATATAAGAAGCCATTTTGCATTTGTATCTTGTTAAATTATAACCATTTTACTTTTCTTCCAGGGATGATTTCTGTTCCCATTAGTATCTATTCTTCCACAGGTACCATGTTTGTTTTTTATTTTGCATCTTCTGATACAACTTATTTGGCGTTCTGTACTCAGTAAGTGATCAATAAGTGCTTGTTAACTAAATTGGCAGGAAATTGAGTCTTTGGCATCTGCCCTTGCAAAGGAGAAACATTCCTAGCCCAGAAAGTGTGAAAATAAGTCCACAGAGAGGGGCTATTTGGAACCTTGACAAGTCACATGTTGACATACTGCCTCAAAGTCCTGGGGCCTGTGCTTAGGGAATAAGAGAGAAGATGATCCAACCTCTGATCAAGGACAAATGGTTGCAGGGAATCCCAGAGCAGCAGGCAGAAGAGAGGTGATGTGAGACAGGAGTTTGATCTCCCAGGAAATATTAGACATTGGAAGGTACCTTCACTGTCTGGGCACATTAACTCTGTCCAGAGCCACCACCCTGGGGAATTCAAATGTGAGAAGATAAAACATCAGAGCAACAGCTACCATAGATGACTATTTCTATCGTGAGTCACTAGGGCTCTCAAACTCATCATTTGTAATTAAAGTAAGAACTGATGGAAGCTTTCATCATTAGAATTTCTACTACCCTATGATATAATCCCTTAAGCCTTAGATGACAGGATACGAAAAAAAATCCTGAGTTTTCAGACCACTTGTCCTGCATAGCCTACAAATAGCCACTTAGCATTACCTTCCACCACTCTATTATATGTGCCAAACACTGCTCACGGCTTTTCTTCTGCTAGATGAGCCCCTCACCACTCCATTTCTCATTTTTTAAGATCTAGCTGAAAACAAACAAAACAAACAAAAACAAACAAACAGAACAACGCTCTCCTTTGAGGCCAGACAGCAGAATATAAAGATTTCCAGTGTGAGCCTAAGAGACAGACTTCTGGGATTCATAGCCCAGCTGCTGGACTAACAGTATAACTTCAGGCAAGTTACTTAGCCTCTCTTGGCCTCAGTTTTCCAGAGTCAGGATATCATGTGGATACTAATTTATCCACCTCAGGGTGTTGTGAGAAATAAATGATTATGTATGTATGTCTATATGCGTATATATGTCTGCTTATGTACATACAATAAGTATAATAATATATATGTACAATGTTATAATTGTATATTATATATATATTAATAACTATATATATATATATACATGACAGTGCCTGACAATAAATGCAATGCTATTATCATGGCCCTTTAATTTCTTATTCCTTTGAATTTTTTTTTTAAGATTTTTTTTGATGTGGATCATTTTTTAAAGTCTTTATTGCATTCGTTACAATATTGCTTCTGTTTTACATTTTGATTTTTTGGCTGTGAGGCACGTGGGATCTTAGCTCCCGTACCAGGGATCAAATCTCTTTTTTTTTTAATTTTGGCTGCATTGGGTCTTCGTTGCTGCGCATGGGCTTTCTCTAGTTGCAGCGAGCAGGGGCTACTCCTTGTTGCTGTACGCAGGTTTCTCATTGCAGTGGCTTCTCATGTTGTGGAGCACGGGCTCTAGGTACACAGGCTTCAGTAGTTGTGGCTTGCGGGCTCTTGAGCGCAGGCTCAGTAGCTGTGGCTCACGGGCTTAGTTGCTCCATAGTACGTGGGTTCTTCCCGGACCAGGGATCAAACTCGTGTCCCCTGCATTAGCAGGCAGATTCTTAACCACTGTGCCACCAGAGAAGTCCCTCCTTTAAATTTCCATAGTTTCTTCTCTTTCTCTCTTCTCCTCCCCCCTCTATCTCTTTCTCTCTATCATGTTCATCTCTTCTGACATGCATTACACTGAAGTGTAGCCCGGAATTCTGTGGAACTAATAAGTATCACCCAAGTAGCATTAGTATTAAAACCTCACTCTCAAAATGGGTCCTCAAATCGGTGCCTCACATGTGCACACAGAGAAGTGCAGGAGATGCACTCACCCCCGTGTGTTACCTTCCATGGTTTTTCTTTCCTGCTCAGACTCTCAAGTTGCCTCTACCTTTACCTGCACTAGAAGAAGCCCTGCTTTCTGCTGCTATTTTCCACCAATGGAGTGCAGATGTTCTTGCCAAGGGTAGTGTCTCCACGTACTCCCAAACCTACCAATCCTTGTGCTGCTGAGAGAAGGTTGGTTCTATATGACAGTGACTGGAGAACAGATACTGAAAGACAGGGATGGGAGGAGAGAGCCTTTCTTCTCAAGTTCTGCAACAAATTTTGGCTTCTTTTGCTGTCTTAGTCTGTTCAGGCAGTTATAATAAAATACCACAGACCAGGTGGCTTATAAATAACAGAATTTTTTTTTGTAGATCTGGAGACTGGAAGTTCAACTTGAGGGTGCCCTCTTTAGGGTCACAGAATTCTCGCTGTAACCTCACATAGCGGAAGGGGCTAGAGAGCTCCGTGGAGTCTCTTTCATAAGAGCACTAATTTCATTCGCAAGGGCTCCACTTTCATGACTTAAACACTTCCCAAAAGCCCCATCTCCTAATACCATCTCACTGGACATTAGGATTTCAACAAATGCATTTGGGGGTGGGACACAAATATTTCTAGCACCTGGTATCCAAAACATTAATGCTTTGTGCTCAGGGTAGCTCAAATTCTGGGGGACACCCATATTTCCATCAAGTTCCAAGTTTTTAATTTTTTTTCCATGGATCTCTTCAGCTCCTTTTCACTTGAATTTTTCTTTCTCCCCTCCTAAATACAAAATAAGAGATCTCAGACGTGTAGCTAGAGACATGTGTGGTGTGTGTTTATATAGATGCTGACCATTTATTATCAACATCATACATAGTTTTGAATATAGAATATAAGGAAATAAAAATAAAACTAGCACTGAAAAATGCAAAACATCATTTAACCCTAAGGAACGTGTCAAGAGTAATAATATTTCAAGGGTTTTATGTATGCATCTATACATAAAGCTCACATCAGCACAATGAGTTATAGTTTCAAAGCAACACATATTAAGTTATGATCTTCATCACAAACTTGGGAAATAAGCAATTTTTATATTATTTGCTCTTTTGTGAGAAAACTGGTGATTAAAATTCCTCATGGAAACCCCTCATAGTGGCCAAGTCTCCAAAACTATTAAGTAGAAGGGCTAGGAGTTGAACTTGTTATTTGATCTGAAGTCTAAAATTTACTATCAAACATACTAGCTCCCAAGATAGCAATGGCTCTCATTCTTGTAACACTCAAATAATTTCCCATCTGTTTTATAATTTTATTTGTAACTCATAAAACTTGAATTTACATGATACGATCTTGACATAGCATTACATTCAAAGAAATATATATCGTGCAGCAATAATAGATAATTATACAATTTAAAAGATTTACTGGAGGACCTCAAAGAAGATCAAAGAATGTTCTTTCTTCCAGGATGTATAGGGCTTATCTTTCTTACCCCATTTTCTTCCATTATTTTACCCCTGTCTTGTGTAAATTTTAGCTCACTCCTACCCAAATTCGTCATAATACCAGGAAATAATAGCAGGAGTAATACAAGGATTAATATCATAAAATGGGCTGATGAAGACAAAATTCACCTTAGGGGTTGAAATATGTTAAGTAAAATGAAGAGAGAAAGATATTTTTCTTTTGGAGTTAGGGAAAAGAAAATGACAAGCATTTGCCATTTAATCTCTTATTTAGGCCCCATCAGATGCCCCAACAACTTTGTTATGAGACAAGCGTGTCTGGCATTATTACTGCTTTGTTTTACAGAAGAGGAAACCAAGTCTTGAATATAATAAGTGGAGGATGTCCTCCTACTGCAAAAATATAAAGACATGAGTATATGCAAATATAGATTTGCAGACACACACCCCATTACACTTCATTTCCCTGCCTGATCCTTCAGCATTTGCCTTTGATGCTCAATCAGTTAAAGTCCAGAACACGAAGAGGAGGAAGCAGAGCCTTTGCTTATTTGTCTACCTTGTGATGTACATGGAGTCCTGAAATTATAGCTTCATCTTATGACTGTGCTAGCCCCCAATCTCTGGTATTAATCAAAGGCTGATTAAATGAGAGACTGCGGTAGATGGAGAGGGACAACTACGCTCAGGTCGTAGCCCCAGAACTGCAACCCCAGAGGTGGGACTCTGCTCTACAATTTACGTACAGAGAGATGAGGATAATCAGAGGAGAAACAATAAATGCAAAATACCCTAGGACTCCCTCCAGCTGCCATCAGGAGCGCCAAGAGGTTGCTTTCAGATAGCAAAAGGTGCTGCAACCTTCTGCTCATATATACTTCCTAGAACTACTTTGAGCTGGTAACACCTTCCCCAACTCCCACTATGCTACAGTCACACTGGCCTCCTTTCTGTAACTTGAGTATGTTTTCTCAAGGCATTTGCACTAACTCCCCTCTGCTTGGAATATTTTCCTCCTAGAACTTTATACGACATCCTTATCATCATTTAGGTTTTTTTCTTTTTAATACTAATTCCTCTTAGAGATCTTGCTCTGCACTTTAACTAAAGGACTGTTAGACTGAGCCCTCGAAGAAACTGATGCCAAGACAGAATTAAACATGCAAGAAATTTATCAAGGGATATGCTTGTGAGAAAAAATGGGGAAGCACCCTCCCAGGAAAAGCTGGAAGAGCTATCACAGGAACGCAGTTCTGACTCTGAATGAAGGAGAGAGGGAAGGAAAGAAGGTTGGGTAAAAGCCTCTTAAGGTGCTGAATTCTAAAGGAAGTTTGGAATGGCCATAGGGGAGTCCTTGGGCCAAAGCTGTGTGTTAGAGGATTCAAACATCTCCCAATTCTTAGCATCCTTGCCAAGTTCAGTCAGTTACTGGGAGTAGGCTCAGGGAAGCATGGCCTAAGTGCAAATGCAGTGACGGATGTTAGAGGTAGCAATGGCACACATCTGGAGATATGAGTGGTGCTTTCTCATGGATGCCATATACCTCTTCCTTGCATTTTCCATCTTCATCCTATTCTCCTATTTTAATTTCTTCCTTGAACTGCATGTAATTTTATTTTTATTATTATTTTTTTTAACATCTTTATTGGAGTATAATTGCTTTACAATGGTGTGTTAGTTTCTGCTTTATAACAAAGAGAATTAGCTATACATATACATATATCCCCATATCTCCTCCCTCTTGCGTTTCTCTCCCACCCTCCCTATCCCACCCCTCTAGGTGGTCACAAAGCACCCAGCTGATCGCCCTGTGAATTTTTATTATTTTTAAAATAATTTTTATTGGAGTATGGCTGACTTACAATGTTGGGTTACTTTCTGGTGTATAGCAAAGTGAATCAGTTATACATATACATATGTCCACTCTTTTTTTAGATTCTTTTCCCATATAGGTCATTACAGAGTATTGAGTAGAGTTTCCTGTGCTATACCGTAGGTCCTTATTAGTTATCTATTTTATACACAGTAGTAGGTATATGTCAATCCCAGTCTCCGAATTTATCCCCCCCATTCTCCCCTGGTAACCATAAGTTTGTTTTCTGCATCTGTGTGTAATTTTATTATTTACTCTTTTATCATTTGTCTCCCTCAATAGGCTGAAAATTCCATGAATGCAGGAACACTGTTTATCTTCATGCCCAAAATTATGTATCCGGTACATAGTAGGCAGTCAGTAAATTTAATTGACTTTTAATGGCTGAGTCGATAATTGATAAATAGATCAGTGAACCCATAACCATAAAATATGCTTCTAACTGACTTTCTGTGAGTTCTGTCTAGAAATCCTCTCTCACCTATTATGACATTGCAGTCTCATCCCTTAACAGCTACATTTGTGCCTTTTTACCCACCTCTGATCCAATGCAAATTCTACAACTCTTTAATTAGCCTTGTTCATATGTTATAGCTAAGCTCAAACCTGAACTGATACCATCCAATGAAGCTAGCCAGCCTAGTGATAAACTTTGGAAGAATTGTAACATTTATAAAATGCTTACTTCTAAATGAATTGCATCATAGATCACTCCTTCTTGGTACTTAAGTGTGTAGTGGATACTTTCTAGCTCAGTTAATGATCCAATTCTTTCATTTTGTCCTGAGATTTCACATCCATCCAAACCTTTCTGGCTATGTAAAAGATTGACATTACTCACAATTTAGACATTAACGGGGTACTCTTTGTCTCTGTAGATTTCTAAGCCATTTTGGCTGTGCAGAAATTCTATATCACTTATACTTCTTTTTCTCCAGTTGCTACCAATTATTTCTTTCCTACAGGATAAAAGCTTTATGAAGTAAGAGATTGGGGCTAGCTCTAAGTTCTACACTTACAGGATGCTGAGTTGGTGTAAAGTGAATATTAATAATCCCAAATATACACTGTGCAACTACTACTTGCAAAGCTTTGAATTTCCATCGAAATCTATCTTCTTCTGTTACACTAGACATTGGCAACTCTCCTTATGTTGTCACTGAGATGATTCATTTTGGGTTTTGAGACTTACTCTTAAAAAGTATACTTGAAGCAATTTCATTTCCCACTGTTTGACTTACTTATAGACATTTATTTATTTATTTTAAAAACATAATGCGATCAATAAAATAGTGATTATCAGTGGCCCTTGTATTTGCTGCAGCCATATAATTTCTCCCCCAAAGACGAAATCAGCCATGTCACTCCCTTCAATGACTTTCAATTGCCTTTGCCCTTAGAATAAATTTCAAACCCATTATATGACTTCATCTTATAGCTCCCTTCTACCTTCTGAGCTGGTTTATCTTAATTTATTTCACAGCACACAATTGATGTTCCCCACACTGAATTTCTATTTCATCTCTAGCCCTTCCTTCTTGGAATTTCCCCCAGCGCCACTCTCACCTCCAGTCTGGTTTGCTCTTGTCAATGCTTCCAGTTTCAGCTTAGAAGTCACCCCCTCAGGAACTCTCTCTGATCTCCCCCCCACCTGGCTATGCTATGTGCCTTTCTGCTGGGCTCCCATATCAAACTTTACTTTTCCATCACCGGATATGACACACTGAGTTACAATTAATTTTGTGTATTGCACAAAAGGTTAGGAATCACATCTGCTTTGTTATGCTCTTGAGTGCCTGATGCTAAGTAAAAGTTGATGAAGAGAGGAGAGGGGGAAGGAAGCAAGAAGGAAGGGTTAAAATCAAGACAACAGGCCCCAAATGGAGTCGTTCACGCCAAGCCGCACGTCACCAAACCGAGACTGATTTTAGTTACAGCTTCAGCTCCCCCAGAAGCGGAATCTTAAACCAATCAGGAATCACCTTATCAGCACCAGAGAGGTCATTTCCCTGAGAGACCCCTGCCATCCACCAAAGGAAACTAACTTTGCAATAACCAACCCGCTTTTTTGCCTAGTATAATTTCATTCCCCCTCATTTCTGTCTATAAAATACTTTCGTTCTGTACAGCTCCTAGGAGCTCCTTTCCATCTGTTAGATTGGACGCTGCCTGATTCGAATTGATTTTTGAGCAAATAAACTCTTAAGAATTTAAATACGCGTTAGTTTTCCTTTAAACACTTCCGGTGACAAACGAGGGAACCAAAGGAGGTCCCAACAGCTCCCGGAAGTAACAAGCAACAAAGCACAGATACCTCTGGGCTCCTGGAACTCCCGGCTTCCCGGCTGCTTCCCCGCTGCCTCTGGACGTGGTGGGTTAGCTCCTCTCGGGTCCGGACCCCAGGGCCACAGCTTTTCCCTCACGAGCTTTCAGCCTTTCCTGGAGTGTTGGCGTTTCCTGGACTGAGTCCGGAAACCAGCCAGACTGGGTCCGACCTAAAAAACGGACCGGGTGCGAAGTTGGAGTGGTTCCGACTTAAAAACTGGACCGTGTTTGGGGTGGGACTCGGTCAGGGGTCGGATCTGGGACTGAAAACTGCACTGGGTCTGGGTTCAGATGGAGTCTGATTTAAGCTGGATGGGTCCAGTCTGAGGTCTTGGTGACTAAAATTTTGTTTAAAGGCTGAACAAGTAGGTTAACTTTACCAAAGATAATCTTGAATTTCAGTGACCACAGTGAAAAAAAATTTAAGCATCTTAGACAAGCTTATCCGCTTACAAGGTGCCCTAGAGGAAAAGGGGTCTCAGCCAGGCACTCCCCATAGAGGGTAGAAGAAAAATTACGTTACCTCCTCTACGGTTTCTGGTGACCAGGATGAGACCCACTGGGACACCCCACTCACTCCAGAGCCTGCAGACGACATCCTGGAAAAACTGGCCGAAGCCGGCAAAGGGTGAGAATTCCTACCTGTCAGCTCTCCCAGATCTCTATCTGTGGTGCCTGGTTGAGAGAAGAAGTAGTTTCATGCTGTCCCTTCCTTTCCAAATTTAAAATGGCAGGGAAAATATGGTAGGAATTAGATCTCTGAATCGTGACTTGTGAATCTGCTTTCATGCACCCACTGGCTGCCTCTCCTTTCTCTCCCAATGATGGCTATTGCCTCCTTATTTGTCTCGTTTTGGGTCCTGAGAACTTGACTTGGCAACTGTCAGATTGGAGGGGCCCCTAAAATTTGGCCGGACAGAAATGTGGGTTGCTCTCCATTTGTGGCTGGGGTCCTACCAACTACTGCCACCTCTCAGGGAATTATCTGTGCCTGTTTTTCTTTTGGTTATCTTTCAGAGCAGCTCTGGATCTTGGGAGGGTAGTATCTTTTGTATACCATCTCTGTGGATGCCTTTTGTGTCCATGGGGTTGTTGCATCCTGCCAGGAATATTTACTGTTTGTCCCAGCTGAAACGTGACAAGATATTGAAAAGGATTTTTCTTCTTTTTTTAAAAGTAGCTCTAGGGTCATAAGTTGGACAAATTGAAAGCTGATATTCAGAGCCTAACAGTAATTTTTTTTGCAGGCCTTCTCTCCTAAGCTAGAATGAAACTCTGTACCCAGAGGGAAAGAAGAACATTCTGAAGCCTTTGTGAAAGGATTTACTAAATCATTCCAAAGGTGCATAGCTCTAAATCTAGAACATAAGGATCTTAGTTGACGATCTCCTTCCTGATAGAAAGTTTCCATCTTAGTTGACGATCTCCTTAGTTTCCATCTTAGTTGACGATCTCCTTCCTGATAGAAAAAAGCAAATTGGAGATAATATAGTTGGTCGGATGTGTCAGCCTCTTGATATTCCGGTTGCAAACCCAATTCTTTGTGGAACTGAAAACAACTGTCTTTGTCTTAAAAATCGAGTTTTTACAAGAACAGAGATGTGGCTCTGGAAACAATTCAAAGTCCACCTATCCTTTTTACCAATCCCCAAACCTCCCCTATTCATCTCAAAAGGCTTGCAGATATTGTGAAAGATCTGGACGTAGGGAACAAAAGTCCTTCTTGTTAACACTTGCATTCTTTCTAGGTGCCTTTAAAGGTGTCAGTATTCTACCTGGTCTTCTCCAGGAACCAACGTAATCCTTATTAGTAACAGCAAAAATAAAAAGGAAAAGGAAAGGCTATTTTGAAAACCAGGCCTGTGAAACATCTTAAAAGTTTCCAGCTAAGCTTATATTCCACCTGCCAGAAACACAATTTGGATCCAACTGTTCTTTTATAAACTACTGAGTTTTGCTTTATTGTACCTGTCTCGTGGCTAAAATTTTATAACAAAAGTTATAGGATCTCTGTCGACATCTGTTTGTATGTTTATGTATATCTATGTATGTACATTATAAATGTGATTTTTTTCTACCTCTACATGGTATTGCCAAAATTAATTTGTAAAGAGCTCTATTTAATTGGCTTAAAGACAAACAAGCATTATATAAATCAAGTATAGTGCCGGAAATATAAAAACTAACCCAAATGTTTTTCAAGTTCACATGATCTAGGACAATCTTTGGTAAACAAAAGCTAGTTTAAGTTTGTTGGTTTAATTAAAACGGGTATGTCTCTAGAGTTACCAGCATCCAATATACTACTTTTATTATTTTACCTAGGTTTACTAAAAGTCAAATAAGCTCATGTTATCTCTGTTACAGAATTTGTAACTTAAGATGATGGTTAGTTGTTTAATGTCTTGTAAAATGTTCATGACTAATTGAAACCTAATTGTTGAGAACAAGTGAATTAAATAGATGTAAGATAAAAGTTTATAAATAAACTTTCCAGCAATAATTATGCTATATGTTATGTCTACTTAAAAATAGATTACAGGGCTTCGCTGGTGGCACAGTGGTTGGGAATCCGCCTGCCAGTGCAGGGGACACGGGTTTGAGCTCTTGTCCAGGAAGATCCCACATGCTGCAGAACAAGTAAGCCCATGCGTCACCACTACTGAGCCTGCGCTCTAGAGCCCATGAGCCACAACTACTGAAGCCCGTGCACCTAGAGCCCATGCTTCACAGCAAGAGAAGCCACCGCAATAAGAAGCCCGCGCACTTCAACAAAGAGTAGTCCCCGCTCTCCACAACTAGAGAAAGCCCGCACGCAGCAGCGAAGACCCAATGCAGCCAAAAATAAATAAATAAAATAAATAAATTTATTTAAAAAAATAGATTACAGAATGTTTTTGGTAACCTGAAACCTTAAAATTATACTGAAATAAGTGACCAGTGGGTCAGAAGCACACATAACAACCTGGATTTGCAACTGACATATGATATGGAGGGCAGTCTTGTGGAGCTTAGCCCTTACTCTATGGAATCTGATGCTATCTCCAAGTAGATAGTGTCAGAATAGAATTAAATTGTAGGACACCCAGCTGGTGTTGGAGAATTGCTTGGTGACATAGAGGGAAAAATCCACACTTTGGAATTGGAGTCAGAATATTACGAGTTATTAGAAATTAATGACAATTATAGGGAAACTATACTTGCCCTTATGGGGTTGCAGTAGAGAAAAACTACCTCATACTCACCTAAATCACCCCTTAGTGTCCCTTAATGCACCCAAAAGAAAGGTCAAGCACTGCAGAGTAAGAGAAAGCCAAGTCAAGCAGTGTATCTAACTCCTGATGAGTGCAGGGATGCAGGGCCAACTAAAGTCACAGGGACATTTCTTATATTCTTTCCATCCAACCACTCTTTTAAGACAGCTTCAGGTACCAATCAAATCCACCAACCACAAGAGCACTGGACTGTGATTCAGGAATCTCATACTAGCTGTGCATCTTTGGGCTTCTCTTTGCATCACCTCTTTGGGTCTTGATTTTAATCAAAATCAGATGACGAGGGCCTCCCTGGTGGTGCAGTGGTTGAGAGTCCGCCTGCTGATGCAGGGGACGCAGGTTCGTGCCCCGGTCTGGGAGGATCCCACATGCCGCGGAGGGGCTGGGCCCGTGAGCCATGGCCGCTGAGCCTGCGCGTCCGGAGCCTGTGCTCCGCAACGGGAGAGACCACAGCAGTGAGAGGCCCGCGTACCGCAAAAAAAAAAAAAAAAAAAAAAAAAAATCAGATGATGAGTTTAACGAGACACTCACTGTCTATAGTCTTTTCTGTCTCTGACATGCTGTTGCCTTAGGTTTCCAATGGCCCATCTACCTTGGGTAAGGGCATCTGTGTCCCTCTATAGCTGACTGCCCCCTCCTCCTCTGCCCACATCCCCCAGGACAGTACATCATCTTGTACCCCCAAAGTGGTATCAGGCAGCCAGCCAATCTCATTTACCCACAACTATTTCTGTCATCAGGACCCAGTATATGCAATGGCAATTTACCACACGTCGTTAATATGTTTGTTGTATTTTGTTGATGGAACATGAAAGTTCATCAGCAAGCCCGCACACAGGGAAAGCATATTGAAATGAGCATTATGATCTGTCAGGCTGGAGTTTACGGCCTTTTCTCAGTACTACAGCGTAAGTAAAACAAGCCCTGATTGAGTCAGCAGCCTCCTGGGTACTCATTTGCTGAAGTGTGGGGATTTTAATGCTAAGTTTATCTGCCTGCATTAGGCAGGCGGGGGGAGGGTAAGGCTGCTGGGCATATTGTTTTGGCTTAGGGGTATTATAGACCAGCCTGCGAGTTCCACAGACACCAGGAGGGAAACTTTCAGTGGGTTTGGCCTCTTACCTTCCTATGGTCTAATAGATTTTGGAGATGTAGTGCCCTGGAGTTTTAAAACTCAGTTTGCAAACCCTCCTTTTAAAACCAATGCATTGAAATGCAATGGAAAAGAAAGAGGAAAAAAGAAATATTCACTGAGCAATGGCACTGAAAAAAAGCAATAAAGAAAAAAGGGAGAGAGTGATTCATTAAAATCCCAGATACTGAGCATCATGGATGCAAATATCCTTATAACTTTTCTCCTTTGCAGGCAACTTCCAGGAAGGGTTCAGGCTACCTCACCAGGGAATCGCATTCTCCGAATAGAACTTTGTAGACGCCGATGCTGTCTAAAGGGATTTCAAAAGATTTCTAAGTCCAAATTAATGCACTGGGAAATGAATTTTGGAAACAAGATTTCCGTTTCTTCTCTTCGGCAAAGCATAGGAGGCATGAGATGAGGGGAGCACATTTCTAGCTATGGGAAGAGATCTGCTTCTCTGACTTGTGGAGGGTCAGAAATTTTCCAGCAGGCAGTTCAAAGAGGTTGCCCCGACTCAGGCTCAGGTGTTTTTAGTATTAACAGATAGTTATCTCCTGGCAGCAAAGTCAATAACTACCTTTTTTTCTTCCTCAGCAGGAAGGCTTAGCCATTGCTTTTTCCTTGAGCAGGTACTTGGTATTCTAGGAGTCACAATCTATTTCTCATTCCAGCAGCCTGCAGCTGTGGATCACCTGACTAATGCTGGGGCCATTCCACATTCCAGAGGCGTGCAGCTCTTGTTATTTGGCATTCCAGAGGCATTCCGAAGCTGCAGGTCATTCATTATGCCAAGGTTAGTGCGTTGGCCTGCAGAGCCAACAGCCTTATTCCGTTCTGGTTGGGACTGGAAACTGTAAGGATGTTGTAACTCCTCTGGTGTCAGAAGGATGGAGATGGAGAGAAAGAGAGAGGAAATAAACACTGCAAAGAATTCTCAAGTAGTTCTTAGATAGTATGACGGGGACAATATGTTGTACACATAAGGTCAAAGATGGGAATGTTTTGAGAGGAGAAGGAAAATACAACTCAGATAATAAACATGTTGCTCTGACTTTCTTAATTAGATGAGAAGCAAGATATAACATAGCTATAAGACATACCAGCTCTAGAGTCAGTCAAAATTGGGTTCAAATACTGGCTCTGCCCCTTATTGCTTGTATGATTTTGAGTGATTTACCTACCCTCTTTAAATATCAGTTCATCAACTGTAAAATGGGGACAATAAGATAACCTACCATTTTAAGATTAGATAACACCCTTAATATTGTTCAGCACAGTCCATGCCTCAAACAAAATACTCTATAGATTTATTATTGCAATGATGATGGTGGTGGTGATGATGCTGATTGGGAGATTCTTGAATGGCAAAGATGAAGATAATGATGACTTTTCTTAATATAGTATTGGTACCCATTCCCTCCTTTCCCATATCTTCTACTGTATGCCAGGCACTGTATTAGGTACAAAAATGTTTCGGCTAAGTCTGGACAGACTAAGATTGGACTGTACCTATGTGAACACAGATTCAAGTTAATAGGCTCTCAGTGAATAGCCACTGTGTACAGTGCCCTTTCCTAATCCCTGCAGTTAACACAAAGGTCAAGGCGACTTTGTCTTTGCCACTAAGGAAATTATGACACATATTTAGATAACCATGGATGCTGAGGAAGGGAAAAAAATACATATAAATCTCCAGTCCATGGAACTTAGAGAATGATCAGACAAGACTGTTGTTCTTAACATGAATGTAGACTGGACATTTCTTGGGCCCAGCAGTCCCTGACATGATGATAATGCTGGCAAGACATTGGCAAGATATCTGTACCATCCTCAGCATTACATCTTCCTAAAATCCAGCAGGACAGGTAGTTGAAGCCTGATGAGGAAGAACATTGATTTTTATGCTAGGTGTATGAACTTTATTCTGCAAGCAAGGAATGAAGAGAAAAAGAAAAGAAAATATTTTGGTTTGCTTTACTTTTTGTTGTTTTTGTTCCTACAGAGGGATGCCGTAATATGCCCTTATGGATCTCCCCAATGAACTGACAAATATTGGAGCAGAATATACAGTATAGCATATCAAGAGCATCAACCCAGGACAAGAAGTTTGTGATTTATGTTTTATGGGGCAAAGGAGGCAAGCCAGACTCAGGGCAGGGTGTAGTGTTACGAGACAGTGGCATGATGACAGGGAATCTGCATGTAACCTGCTTTTCTGTTGGGAGCCAAGACCTTTGGGACATGCTACCCACAGGGAAGCCCTAAATATGCCTCAGCCAGGAAGCTCAAACAGGCGGGAGAAGCTTTCTGAGTGTGCATGACGTGGCTGTGGAGTCTGCAGAGCCTCCTTCAGAGGATCAGAGAGTAGGGCCTATGAATGCACTGGGGTGCTTGTTGAAAGTGTTCCATGATCCTCACCAGGAGCAGATCTTCCTGGAGCAATTCTCAGTGGCCTCTAAGAAACAAAGGTCAGAGTTTCTATCATATGGTTCTCAAGAGAAACAGCAAATCAAGTTGAAAAGGGATTCTTAGAGAACATCTTGTGATTCTTCTAAACATTTGTTGATGCTCTCCTGATTTTAAAAGCCGGGAACAGAGGCTTTAGGGAAAAACACAAGTTTCCAGCCAGGGCAGACCCATGCTTGGTGGGTCTGTAGCTTATAAAATTTGGAGGCCCCTCCTAGGAAAAGAATACAGAAATAACTAGTAAAAACTTAGACACAAAAGTAAATCTTTGGTTACAATTAGAAAAGAAGTCATAACAAATTACAATGCTAATCAGCTGGCGATGCTGTTGCTACCATATATTTCACAAAAGCCAGAAAAACAACATGGTTTTTTTTAACCTGCATACCAGATCTCTAGAATATTGTCTACATTTTATCTGTATACTTTTGATATTTTCGTATGATGTTGTTTTTATATTATTTTCTATAAAGAGATTAGAAAGTTAATTCAGTTTTCTTTTTCTCCAGTGCTATTTTTTTTCAAGTTGAAAAGGGATTCTTAGAGAACATCTTGTGATTCTTCTAAACATTTGTTGATGCTCTCCTGATTTTAAAAGCCGGGAACAGAGGCTTTAGGGAAAAACACAAGTTTCCAGCCAGGGCAGACCCATGCTTGGTGGGTCTGTAGCTTATAAAATTTGGAGGCCCCTCCTAGGAAAAGAATACAGAAATAACTAGTAAAAACTTAGACACAAAAGTAAATCTTTGGTTACAATTAGAAAAGAAGTCATAACAAATTACAATGCTAATCAGCTGACGATGCTGTTGCTACCATATATTTCACAAAAGCCAGAAAAACAACATGGTTTTTTTTAACCTGCATACCAGATCTCTAGAATATTGTCTACATTTTATCTGTATACTTTTGATATTTTCGTATGATGTTGTTTTTATATTATTTTCTATAAAGAGATTAGAAAGTTAATTCCGTTTTCTTTTTCTCCAGTGCTATTTTTTCTTTTTTCTTTTTGCGGTACGCGGGCCTCTCACTGCTGTGCCCTCTCCCGGTGCGGAGCACAGGCTCCGGACGTGCAGGCTCAGCGGCCATGGCTCACGGGCCCAGCCCCTCCGCGGCATGTGGGATCTTCCCGGACCGGGGCACGAACCCGCGTCCCCTGCATCGGCAGGCGGACTCTCAACCACTGCGCCACCAGGGAAGCCCTATTTTTTTCTTAATTGGCACTTTGATAAAGTCCATTCATTTTCACAACTCATTACTGGAAATCTGTATGTTAATATTTAGCACTGATGTCATTTTGGGAAAACTAGTAGCACAGTTCTTTAACATATGAGCACTATAATTTCAGAGAATTTCAAGTTTTCTTGCCCAGTGATGTATCTTAAATACTGTTTGCATTGATAATACTCATTAACCAGTTTATGAGCGAGGTCCATATTGGATTGGTATATTACGACTTTTATGCTAACTTTGTTGATGTCTGTAGTTCATGTCAAATCAGCAAGAACTGAGTGAGACCACACAATAATTTGATTGGGCCACAGGCAATTCTAACCAATGACAGAAATGGATGAAGGTACGGTCCAACAGAATTAAGAAGTTAATTCAGACAGAGTGCAGTAAGCAAGCTGGACAGCAATGGGTAATGAGACTAGAAACATATCTTGCAGCCAGGAAGGTAGGTGTGGAAAAAGTATTAAGTATTGGCAAGCGGCTGGAGACATATCATCATACTTCTAAAGTCTGGAAACAGGCACCTGTTGATTTACTACTAAACTTACAAAAAAACAATGAAGTGCCATACAAGACCACCAATACTAGAAGCAGACAAATGACCCTTTGATTCTTAGCTCTGCCCCTTACTAATCTGTGAAATCTTGCTAACAGTAACTCAAGTAGCCACAGAAGAGATGACAAACTACACAAAAACATACCCCACTGAACTTCACACGTTATACACCCAACTAAAATACCCTTCATGTGGGTGCCAGAAGGCCCACACTGCTGGACAAAAAGTTACGTTTAATGAGGGGAGAGTCAAAGTAAAAAGAGATGGTGGTCTTGACCAATTATATAATGGAATGTTTTCCTTTTGAAAAATCTGAAGAAAAAAAACCCAAACACATGATCACATTGCTAAGGCAACCCCCGGGGGACCTGAAACTTAAACTTCATTTGCTTCCTAGCATATCTGCCTCTGCTCCCTGCTGTTTCCAAGGAGCTCACATTCTAGTTAGAGAAGACAGACAGTAAACTCATGCACAAAATAATAGACTATTTTAGACAGTCATTGTTCAATGAGGAAAGTAAAATAATACATACAAGTAAGAGTTACTGTAGGCAGGGGAAGAAGCATCCATTAGACGGAGAGGAAAGAGAAGATCTAGCTGAGGAAGCCAGCTTCGCGAGCTGAGATCTGCATCAGAAGTCCAAACTTCAGTCCGCAGATTGGAGCATGAGGAACAGGATGGGGGAGTGACTAGTCCAAGCTCCCACAGCAAATCACTGGCAGAGCTAGGACTATAGCTGAGACAAACAGCCACAACTCAGGGAATTTATGTAAGGTTTCACTTTAAATATTCTTGACATGTGGAAACTAAGATAGCCCTTACTGCTTACAGCCTTCACTAAATTCCAGATAAAAGGAGTTGATTTTTTTTTTAATCTCCAGAAAATCCAAAAGCTGAGCAGTCAATTCAATAGGCAAATAGCCATTTCACTACTTTAAGATAATCACAATGATTAGAAAAACTCGTTACAGGACCATAAAATCATTAAAAATATACAGCTTTAAAAGCTCTGTCAGGCAAGTATTCTCTAGATTATTTTGATTACATGTCTCTATCAGAATATACAAATCAATCAATTAGCCAATCAACTAATAAAAAGAATATGTAGACAGGGAGGATACACATACGATAGACTTATGTATGTATTTACTTGCTATTTATATTATGTGCATTCCAAAAAGATACACAAAGCATACAGGTTTTAAAAGATGCACTAGAAATAAATGAAAGTAAAAGTTCCAGAATTTTCTTTCCTCACCCCAGTGGATCACTGTGCATACACTTTGAGGAAGCTTTGTCTCTGTTTGACGACAACTGATCTAGTCTATTGCTTTCAGCTTAAGTCCACAGAAACTGAGGCCAGAGATGAGAAATCAGAAAGCACTACTCATGACCCAATATAATAAGAGAGCCCAAGTGCCTTAAAATAAACTCAGTTTCACGTATATATGCAGAGTATTATAAACTACCCCATTTGTTAAAATTATAATTTTTTGTATGCTTTCACTTAGTCTTTGCAAGCCCTTTTCTTATTTCCTAGAGATTGATGCTTTGCTTCTGATCTCCTCTCAACAGTGAACAATCCAGGATTAGCAAACCTCTGTCACCAGACCCCAGCAAAGAGTAAACTCCCTAAAGTCCAGAGGCTCAACCTGAATGCAATCTGTTTCCCTCAAGGATTCCCAGCACAGACACGGGCTCCCAGCCTGCTTAGGAATGCGGCACTGCACTTCTCAATAGCATTTTATGACACATTTCTCAAATCAAATTTAAAAGCATAACTGAGTGGAATTAAATTAATGCCGTCTGGTAATGTCAGCAGCACCAGAGCTGCAACAGGCTGGCTTAACTTTTAAACCTTCTGGAGCTTCATGATACGTATTCAGTCTGAATCTGTGTACACTTGTGTGTGTGTGTGTGTGTGTGTGTGTGTGTGTGTGTGTGTGTGTTGGGGCTGGTGTGTGGTTTACTGGTCTTTGAGAACATAAAAGTACATAGTTACATATACTTAATGAAAACACATGCCCCATGACCTTGATGTTTTTGAATTGACATTGGTATTTCCCTTCATGTTCTACAGAGTACGTTTAGCTTCATTGTATCATTCGATCGTCATAATCACCCTAGGAGGAAAGCATTCATGTTTTTGTCTCTTTCCTTTATTATTATTCTTTTTTACTTGAAACCAAGTGCCGTGTATCCAAATTCAGCATTCTTTCCACTTGCTAAGTTTCATAACAATGAAAACACCACCAGTCTTTTCAAGATTCCCTTAACTTCTGTTGCTAAATCTAATATTCCATTTGTAATTTTCATCTTAATTGACTCAATAGCAACATTTTACTCAGTTATCACATCCTCATTGTGGAAGCATGTTTTCTTCACTTAATTTTAAGATACATACCCTTTATTTTTGTTCCTATATCACTTAACACTTAATTTTTTCCCTGGTATCTTTTTATTTCTCTCTTCTAAACGTTAGATGTCCCAGGGCTCCTTTTTTTCCTCTGTTTAAACTCACCCTTTTTGTGATCTTATCCAGTCCATGGCTTTAAATGCCGTTTTACAATAATGACTTCTAAATATACATCTTCAGCCAAGATGTCTCTCCTAGCTGCAAATCGCTATATTCAATACAAGTTATCTCAACTTGGATATGTAACAGATGTTGATGCAAATAATCAATAAACAATCTATAAAGGGAATAGAAAAGAGTTTTATCTGAGCCAGACTGAGGACTATATCCCAGGAGACACAGATTCAAGAAGCACTTGAATTGTGTTTTTCCAGACTACAATATGCGAGAGGTTTATAAAGGCAAAAACTGAAAAATTCCATAAATTGTTTATTACGAATTATAATTTGAGCTGGCAAGAAGTAAGGGTACTTGTTAAGCAAGGACTGGGAACGGAAATGGTTGCATAGTTCCAAGGGGAGACCTTGATACCATAAGGTTGCAGCTGGCAGCTGCTAGCAAAAATACCATTCTGAGAACGGTTGGTGGTGTCCTTGAGTTTGATATAGTTCAGGAAATTCAGGTTCTCAGTGATGCAGGAATGTGTCTGAAACCACATCCAGAAGGGCCACGGGGCTCCATTTTGGATGCCTGAACCACAGTTACTCCATTTTGATTTTTAAATGCATTCTTTTCTTTAATGGTTAAATAGGATATGCAATGCATGTTTCACAGACCACAAAAACAAGCTGTCCTATTTATCATAAAATTCAAGCCAAGTCAAGTATAATCCAGGATGACTTCCCCATACCTTAGATTGTGAAAATTTCTTCCATCACAGGCATAGCAAATAAACCAATATCCCAATCTTAACTCCACCAGACCTATTCCCCAAAATCTTACTCATATTTGAGTAGTACAGACTCCATCCTGTTAGTTGCTCAGTCCCAGTGACATGACAATATGGAGGACAGCTTAGCATACAAACTGTGCTACCCTTGAGCCCTCTCTTGTGTACTCCACACCTCATTTGTCAGCAAATCCTGGTCACTCTACCTTCCAAGTATGCCTAGAACCTGACCACTCCTCACCTATGCGCTGCTCCCACCCTACCTCAAGATACCATCATCTTTTGACACAGAATCCAGAAAATTCCTTCCAAAAGGTGAGTCAGACCATATCACTTCAGTGGATGCCCATGAAGCAAAGTCCTTACAGTGACTTACAGGGGCTTATTCCATCTTTTCTTTGAACTCTAGTATTACTTCCAGTAATTCAGCCACATTGTTAGTGTTATTCTAGAAACACACTAACACATTCTCACCTCAGGACATTTGAATGTGTTGCCTTATTTTTTTTTTTAACCTAGAAAATGAATCCCCATAAATCTTTTGTTGTCATTGATATTGATACATCACTGTTGATATAGTACAAACAACTTTCGAACACCATGACATCTATTTTTTATTCATGTATTCATATCTACCCACTCCCTACCAGATGAGAAGCTCCATTAGGGCAGGCGATTTCTAAGCCTTGTGTCCCCAGTTCTTGCAACAGTGTCTAGCATGTAGAAAGACTTATCCTTGATTTTGATGGTGTGAATGAAGAGTTCACTCTCATGTCATGAACTGTAGTTTCCAAAGTCTTTTCACATGCATTTTCCTGTGTTGATTCTCAAAGCAATCCCAGGAAATAAACAAGGTTAGACATTTTCCTATTTAAAAAATGAGGTAACTGAGACTCAGTCAATTAAGTGATTTGGCCAAACTCACTCAAGTACTAGAGGAAGAAGCCAGAATTAAACTCCCAATTTCTACATTCCTAGGCTGCCCCTCTTTCACTGTCTAACGATCTCTGTCACAGGGAGTGTGAGGGCACGTGACAATATGGAGGAAAGGTTGGCATACAAACTGCTGACTATTTGGGTTCAGTTTCTGGTTCTACCTATTCCTTCACTGGTTATTTAAGTTTCTGTTTTGCCTTCTTTCCAAGGGTTATAATCATACTATCTTCCACAGTGGGTCATAATGTGTTAAATGAGTTAACACAGGTGAGACTGTAGTACAAAGTAAACATTGAAAAACATGTAATTACTGGTATATGAAATTGTTGCAAGAGAAATATGAGTTAGGAGATAACCACACAGAGTCATGTGGAGATACAACCCACGTGAATTTGGAAACTCCACACTATCTGAAGGAATACATGGATATTAGAAGCTTGGACTTCTATTCCTGATTGTTGAAACAGCATGCGATAAGAAAAACTTTAAACTTAATGCCAAGCTGCAGAATTCATTACTGGGAGTGCCGAGGGAATCCAAGAGTCCAGTGCACCTCACAAAAGTCCAGAGAAGCATCCTGAACCACGTGGTGTTTGACGTGACTTAAATCTCACGGGTCCTGACAGTTCTGCCAATATCTAACACCATGCCTGCATGTAGCTGGCATGTATAAATGTTTGTTGAATGAAAATAAAAATTTGGGTAAAGGAAAACTAAGGATGATGAGAGAGAGCACAGTGCATAGAGAAAAGGTGGGAAAGTAGGGGGTACAGAAGGTATATTAGTTACCTAATTCTACATAACTAATTGCCCCTAAACTTAGCAGCTTAAAACAACTAACATTTATTATCTCTGGAGGGTAGCTGAGGTGACAGATGACTTTCAATAAATATTTATTTCAGAACTAGTTACAGATATCATGCCAATACTTAAGAGAAGTGGTTGTCTTTATTCATTAGAATAATAATATGCCAGGCAGTTTAGAAATATTCATGTATGTTATCTAAATTTATCATCACAACGATTCTATGACATAACTGTCACTCGTCTTGTTAATTCATTCATTAATTAGTTTATTTATTAAGCAAACTATTAATCCTCTACAACATGCCAGACTCTGTGAATTCAGAAGCAAACAAATAGATAAAAATCCCTGCCTTCATGGAGCTTATATCAAAGAAGGGAAAGACAGACAATAAATATAGATGAATATACAGTAAAATGCATAGTATGTCGGAGGGTGATGTGTGCTGTCAGGAAAACAAAGCAGGGAAGGAGAAAGGAGACACCCCAAACACAGAGAAATTAAGTAATTGCCCAGCACTGCACAGCCAGCAAGGGGGTGGAAACAATGTTCCATTTTGAGTTTGAACCCACAGGGTGCGCTAGTAACCACAGACTATATCACGATAACAAGAACGTCAGAGATTCCTTAGGGCACTTTTTCATGTAAGATCCCTCATGCAAGTAGTTAGAGAAAATCCTAACTCAAATGGGAAATTGTTTTACATACCAGGAAGCCTGGAGTTTCCAGTCCTGGAATGCCAGACACTATCTTCCCTCTGGGAAAAAGGCAGCTGCGATTTTACCTTCCCATCCAGATACTCCAACACCCAATAGAAGAAACTGAACTTCTTCTTGGCCAAGAAACCTTTCCCAGAAAGCTTGGGAAGACATCCCCTTATTATCCAAAGGAGGATCACATGATCCCCACCAAGCGCATTCCTGGCAAGGCCATGAGTGCTCTCGGTATTCTGGATTTATTCCTGGAGTCGGACAGAGTCATCCGCCCCTGTGTTATGCAAGGGAGCAGTGGTGATTTGAAGAAAATCCGTCAACAGGAAAAGTAGGGAGTAGGAAATTGCCAGTATTTGCCATTGATATGGTCCAAGCCTTATTCATCGTCCACTGATCAAGAGTGGACACACGGAAGAAATTTTAGAAGTAGTTATTGATTTGAATTCGAGTGAGAAATAGAAAAAAAAAAAACATAAGGAAAAGAGAAGAGGGGGGGAAAAGGAGGTGGGAGAAGTAGAAGAATTCTGGTCCTAATATAAAGGAGAGATAATGCACAACACTCTGAAATGAGAATAAAAGACTGCCATTCCCCATCATTGCCCAGCCATTCAATAGCTGTTCGACTTGGGCTAATCACTTAACCGCTCTGGGACTCAGTTTCATGAACAGCAACTCTAGTCTAATAATGCTCGTTAGTCACATTTCGTGATCAGCAGAAGATTTAATAAGATGTCTGTGTTCGGTGAGAAGAAAGCGATACGTGACATTCCAGTTCAAAGTGGGTTTGGTCTTCATTTACAGACATAGAGTGAATTGGAGTGTGTCTACAAGACAAAGATAATTGAGTTAGTAAAGCAGGTGATTCAAAGAGGGCAACGCACAGACACGTGCATTGGTGCATGCATGCACTCACAGTCACACACACACCCCTATAATCCTTTCTCACTAAAAAAATATTGTTGTTTATTGTTCTTTGAGCAGTTATTGTTTGCTAGGCACTAGCTAAATAATGTATGAGCATTGTCTCATTTAATTTCCCAACAACTCATGAGTTAGATGCTACTGTATAATAGTTTTCTGTTTGAATTATATGGAATAGATTTTTCAAATTTCCACTTCATTTTGCATATATGCACTTTCTCTTTGTCATGAAACAGATCTCATTTCAATGAATGACTATGGTCTTCAGGTTGTTTCTCCTAAATTTAAGCACGGTCCTGCAGTCATTTTCCTTGCACCAATGAACCATTCCGTAGTGCTGTGAGCTGATCAGGTCAAAACTGTTCAGGAAAATTTAGCACCAGCCGGTTCCTAAATGCTGAGTTGGCTCTGGTTCTTTCTTGACCATCCTACTTTTGCTCATCCGGTCTCAACACTGAATTCGGTGCCCATCCATCATTTGCAACATGTCCCTCTCAGCAATTCCTCAACAGAAACCTTGACTGAGAAGTATCATTGACAATAGCAAACTAGCATTTCATGTTGGATTCCTCTTCAATACACTTACTCAGATGATATGAATATCTGATACGAGACAGGAAAACAAGGTCAGAAAGAGATTCAGAGAGAATGAGTGACTTGGCAGGTTTCCCGTGAGAACTCCAGGGGAAGGACCAGGGCTAGGCCAAGGGCACTGGGTACAGAGTCAGGAGAGGTGAAAACTACTGTGGCTCTGCCAGTACCATGCTGCGTGACTCTGGGCAATTATTTTTAAATCTCCCAGCATCAATTTTCCCATCTGTAAAAATGGGGGGAGAGAACTAAGCTGAGATTGGAAAGCACCTGGCCTGTGGGCCTCTAGTAGACATCGAGAATCAATCATGGTACTTTTCCCACTGAGCCTATGATGGGTTCCCGTGTTCTTCTCAGCACACACTCCACGTACACTAAAGCAACTAGAGCTTGCATATCATTTAGAATGTATCTGTCATTCCTGGTTGAAATAATCTCTAGCATCCATTTTGGATCTCATATTTTAGGAATATATTGCTGCTGTGGAAAGAATCATGAACTTGGGATCAGATAGCCAGGTTTAAATCCTGGTTCTGACATTTATTACTTCTGTGACCTTAAGCAAATCAATTCATATCTTTGATCTGTGGTTTTTTTTTTTAATCTGCAAAATGGGAATAAAATATCAACATCCTATTGTTGAAGTGAAGATCAAATAAGATATATGAGAAGGCACCCAAAGCATATAGCACATCCTAGGATATTGTAGACATCCAATCAGCCATTAAAATTAATATTTTAAAGGTGGCATCTGGTGAGGCAAATGCATATGTGATGAGATTGCTAAGAATGCTGGAAGCCAAGAGGAAAGTGAAGGAGGAAGAGAGGGTCATTCCTCCTTGGATATTTCAGCTGTTTCCTTTTTCTACCACTGCTGCTGACAGATCCTACAGTCCTGACCTGATTATCAGCAGCCCACCGTATTGCATGTCCTTGACTCCATCAGGAGGCTAGGTCTTCCTCTTTGGCCCTGATATCGGGCTCACAAATCAATTTCTCAATGACACGTCTAGAAACCGCCAGTACCTGTCTGATCCCTTTCTGCTTTGTTCCCACCCCCCATACACCCCTTCCCCACACTCAAAGGGATGGTATCTCCTCAGTATCTTAATGCAATCCTTGGGCTTGGCTCATCTATGTTCAGTCTTAATTGTGTGTGTTGGAGGGAAGGGTAGTTTGAGGTCAGAGGATGGTGCTAGGAGCTTCTTTCCTTTCACATCACCAGCACAACCCTAGGTGTTCAGGGTCTCAGTCTCTGTTTCCAAAGTTTGTAAGTTCCATCCTGCTGTTGGAAGATAGTTGTCCATGCAGGATAATTATGCTGGGGGTGTTAAAATATCAGGGCATAAGCTGCAGTCCACTGGTCATTTGACAATGATGCCAGATTTATCGAAGGCAATTACAGGCCCTCCTGTAGAGCTCCTCACTGCAGGGGAAGTGTAGGCTCACTACTAGAACAGAGCTGGGACGGTCTTTAGCCTGCCCATCTCCCTGCCCTGGTGGCAGGAGCTCTGTGCCCAGGCAAAACAGGGAAATCTTTTTTTGGATGACATTACCTGAGGGTTCCTCATCTCTCCTCTTGCCCCTAAGAGTCCATAGAATCTTATCTAGTCTTGGTTGATTGTGTATGTGTGGGAGGACCCATTATGCATGCATGTATCTTATCTTATTTTTAGGTCTGATTCAGTTTATGCCTTTGTATTCTATAACTGTAGTGTCACCCAAAGCATGAGTGGGGGGCTTCCCTGGTGGTGCAGTGGTTGAGAGTCTGCCTGCTGATGCAGGGGACATGCGTTCGTGCCCCGGTCCAGGAGGATCCCGCATGCCGCGGAGCGGCTGGGCCCATGAGCCATGGCTGCTGAGCCTGCGTGTCCGGAGCCTGCGCTGCACAGCGGGAGGGGCCACAGCGGTGAAAGGCCCGTGCACCACAAAAAAAAAAAAAAAAAAAAGCATGAGTGGGATTATGTCGAGGAGTGTATGCTGGATAAAGGACTGGTTCAAGGTCCAAGGGAAGAAATTTGATAAGTTCCTGGGTAGGTAAAAAGCATATTAATTAATGCTTTAAAATATTTTCCAGTCATCATTTTACCTAGAACAGCTTTTACTCTAGGATAATCAATGACATAGTAATTACTCTATAAATCATAAATGTATTCCAAGCAGGACAGATATTGTTTAATGAACTTGGGCAGCCAAAGGTGGGCATGGAGATGAGTCTAGGAGTAGGAGGCTAAGAAGAGCTAAATTATCTTGCAAAATAGAATAAATGTGATTTGGAGGTTCCTGAAGGCATCTGGGAGGAATGGAGTCTGGAGAAGATGTGGATGAGGGAAGAAGTGACATGGGAAGAAGTGGTGAGAGGCTTGCACACATTGTCAGATGAAGCAGTCATGAATAATCCCCAGCTGAGCAGCAAAGAGGCTTTTATAACCAAGAGCATCGAATACTCATTTTGTTATTATTGGTTTGCATTACTGTGACACAAAACTCCCTTTAGGGCCCAAATTTTTCAATAAATATTCTGTACTTAAAAGTGGATATATGTGAATGGTGTGGGGTGTGTGTGTGTGAGTGTGTGTGTGTGTGTGTGTGTGTGTGTGTGTGTGTGTAAATGAAAGAAGGCTAAAGATGAATGTCCACACAGCTCCGAGCAGTCTCCAGGTACGGGGCACCATGCATGTGATGCTGAGATGACTCATAAAGGGGGAATATATGAGTTCAAACTATAAATGAAGTCCTGCTCAGAAACCTGCAAAAATGCCATGAGAGGTTCTGACTTCCAAAAGGCACAAAATTTGGGACCCAAACCAGTCTTACATATATCTCAAGGATCAGGAATGCTCAGTGAGTATTTGGGTTTGACACTTCCCAGATCAAATGCCTTCTTCCCTATGGACTCTTCTTCCTATACCATCCAAGAAAAAATAATTACTTCTTGAGGCTCTTACACAACTTTGCCTCTACAGAACCTGTGATTACGGATTTTGCTGTTTGTCCCTGTCTCTCACATTAATCAGTTCCTCAATGCTATGCCTATTTGTTCATATTTCTTTAGAACTTTATTACTCCTATGTTCTGTGCAATGAGTTAAAACTGCTTAAAATGCTTTTCCTTTACTTCCTAATAAAAGGTTACATACCCCTGCATTGGTTCAGGACTGGGAAAATAAGTCAATCTAACCAGAATGATAGGGACTTCCCTGGTGGTCCAGTGGTAAAGAATCCGCCTTCCAATGCAGGGGACGCGGGTTAGATCCCTGGTCAGGGAACTAAGATCCCACATGTCACGGGGCAACTAAGCCTGCGCGCCACAGCTAGAGAGAGAAAACCTGCACACCACAACTACAGAGAAGCCCGAGCACTGCAACAAAAGATCCCGCATGCCACAACTAAGACCCAACACAGCCAGAAAAATAATGATAATAATAACCAGAATGATAGAAACTGTGACAGTGTGTGAAGAAATCTCCAAAGTCTGCAGAAAAAAGTGAAAGACTAACGAAAAAGAGGGGAGCCTCAAAGAGGAACTTGGCAATTTTACCAGCAGGAAGCCAGGCTCTTCATAACAGCTCTTTGCACCCAAATGGCAGCATCTTCCTTTCCCTCTTTTCTACCTCTTTCCTCCTCCTATCCCATCTTATTGGAACTTGGACAAAAGCTAAAGACTCCATCCCCAGCAGCTTGGTGTTAGGTGAGACCCACTTTTATGATGATGTAGTCAGGGTGGGGTCCAGTGTGGCAGAGACAATGTTTATGTGAAGGCATCTCTCCTCAATGACTTTGTCTAATAAACTATGGTCAAGGTCAAGTATACTTCAGGCCATTTATAGGCTCAAGAGTTCCATGTTGAAAATAACTGCTAAGATTTAAATAACCAACTTTCAAACTTTTGGAATAAGGCTGCAGCTTTTCAGAAATACAGCTGGACTTGTTAAATTGCCCCTCACTCCTGTTACCAAACCCTAGGGAGTTTCCACGCCACCATGAGTATTCATTGGACGTAATTTTACCATCTTCATTCTCAGGAATGTTTATGGAACACTCTGTGGCCTGCCCTATTCTAATTTGGCCACAGGAAGATGTTCAAATTGATTGTTCAAAATCAATTTAAGGGACCACTAGTCATCCAGAGGCTAATTGTTGTTATTATCTTATTATTCGTCATAATCCCAATAACACAAGAATAATGCAAAATTGAAAAGGTAAATCCAATTTGCTATGCAGTCATCAGAAAAGATTGTAGCGATTTCTAAACACAGCCCTTGGGAAGCAGTTTCCGTGCTCTTTGCTCCACTCAGGTTGGCAAAAGTCTACGAGGCTCTTCCTGTGTATAAGGCCCTAAATTTGCTACTGAGATGGGGGCCACGTGGCAGGGGTGGGGATGGGGATGGTGGGTTGTGGGAGGGTACAGCAGGAAAAAGCATATGGTCCCCGATTTAACGGAGTTCTCTGTCCGAAAAGGTAATGTGCTTATTCACTGTTATGTAGAAGAAATGGATAAGTACAAACAACTCACTAATCATTATGGTGTACAGTGTAGGGAATAATTACTGTAGCTTCCTTTTTCAGAGATCTAGGACTTCACATAAGAGGTGATTTTAAAGCAAGGTCTTGAATGATACCTTGTATTTATTGTTCCAATAAAGAAAAGAGAAAGAACTCTTGGCCAAGGAAATTGCATGAGGAAAGGCACAGAAAAACACAGGTGATTTTGAGGAGTGGTGGTTCTCCTGTTTGGTCTAGCAAAGAAAGAGTAGACCAGAAGGAGATGGGATGGGGAGAATTTATAGCTGGAAATGAGACTAAAAGGGAGGGAGTATTGCTGTGGGGCTGGATGGGCCAGGATGGCAGGATCAGCAACTTGGGTTTTATCTTCGGAACAGAAAGGAAAACGTGGAGCCCTTAAAGTAGGGGAAGTATTAATTAAAGTAGGGGTCTCAGATCTGAATTCAGGCTGAGAACTCACATGCCAATTACAAGAGTTGGTTTAGAGGTGGAGGAGCCTGGAAGCAAAAAAAGTGACTAGATTTGAGTCATTGCAAAAATGTGGATGATTTGATGGAATTGAATCTGTGCTGTTAACCATGTTGCCATGAATATTCTTTTACATGGTTCCACACAGTGGAATATTATATAGTAGCAAAAAATGAACGAATTATAGGTATACTCAGTGATTTAGGTCAATTTTAAACATAACGTATTGAACCAAAATAAAAGCAAGTTTCAGAAGACTACCTATAATACAATACCATTTATTGAAAGCTCAAAAATAAGCTAAATAATAAGTTGAGTGTATGTACACATATAGTTAATCTGTATTTTAAAAATAAAAGAAAATCGGGGGCTTCCCTGGTGGCGCAGTGGTTGGGAGTCCACCTGCCGATGCAGGGGACACGGGTTCGTGCCCCGGTCCGGGAAGATCCCACATGCTGCGGAGCGGCTGGGCCCGTGAGCCATGGCCGCTGAGCCTGCGCGTCCGGAGCCTGTGCTCCGCAACGGGAGAGGCCACAACAGTGAGAGGCCCGCGTACCGCAAAAAAAAAAAAAAGAGCAAACACAGAAGTCACTGATTCAGCCAAGCCAGCTGGAGTTCACGGATAAGGTCCAATCCTGGTGCCCAAGAGCATGGACTCCAGCCAGACAGCCTAGTTCACAGGTTGGACTCACAATTTCCTGCTCAATCTCTACCTGACTGGCATAGGTGTTAAATGAAATAATGTAAATCAAAGTCCCACAGTGTCATTGGCACACGGTAAGTGTTTACTATATTATAGGTAACAGAGAGAAACTATGGATGTTTGGACTCACAGAAGATCCCAGACTTTGGAAAATATCATTATTTTTAAGCCCATTTGCCTGGGGAAAAATGGGGGAGGGCTTGAAGCCCAAACTGTAGATTTGCTTGTTTAGGACTTATCCTGCCCTTCCTGGCTCCTATGTGGTAAAACCACTAGTTGAACGCTCATCAAATCCTTACTCCTGGGTGAAGCTGTTGAAGGCAGGGGCAAATAGAGGTCAGAATTGGAAGGTTTCACCAAGGAGAACACAATTAGAGCTGGAATAACCAACTGGAAAGGCTTCTCTCAATCCTGAAGTATGATTGCTGCTTTTTGTTGCTGTAGTTGTTTATTTAATCTTTTCCAGTTGAAATACCTCCTAGGGCTTGGTGGATGAACACTTCAAAGTGTCTGAGGGGAGATTATGTTTCCACTTAACTCTACTGATTAGCTTTGATTCCACGTTAAGCGAGTTAGGGTAAATTATTGCTAGTGGGAATCTTATTACCTGGGTTCATATTCAGTGTATCCTGAAAGGATCAGGACACTTGGAGAATCTGGGTAATAGAAATAATACTGGTCAGAGAGGGAAAGTCTTAGATTCTGGTCCCTCCTGTTGAATGCTCTTGTCATGTAGCCTTGACTCCTTCTACAAGGAGTCAGGAAGTCAGAGAAGCATTGTCATAAATACAATCCTCTAGACTGTGATAATTACTGCAATGAGATATTGCAATGCAATAAAAGCTAATAAAAGGGAGGAATTAACTAAGATTGGAGAGAGTGAAAGACTTCATGGACAAAGTGGCTTCTAAGCTGGGATGCAGAGGAAGGATGGCTCTGAAGATGTTCACACCACTGAAAGCCTTGGGAATGAAGCCAACAATTTTGAATTCTATCCTCCAAGGCAGGGAGGCAACATACTGCCTGGGAAAGAACAACTGAGCACGTCAGGAAACCTAGAATCTTGATTATCTCTGTGCCCTTGGGTAAGCCATTTATATTCTCTGATTTGTGTAGGAAGAATGAGAAAGTCTAAGGCAACTCTGGTTGACTCCAAGGCTTTTGAAAGGTCATGTTTTATATGTACAAATGTGTTTGTGCTCTCGGGACAGGTAGCTAGTCTTTCCTTTAAGCCATAAAGCATCCCTTTAATTGTCAATCAGCTGTCCGTCAAGCCCAGAAGGATGCTCTTGCCTGTCAGATCTCTATTTCATCCCTGGGTAATTGGCTCCTAAGTGTTCTGATATATTGGTGGCTATGAGCCTGCTAGTAACTTCCAGGAAGGGAAGAGGTGTGCAAGTCAAGCAAAGCGGCACATTCAGAAAATAAAAGGAGGAACAAAAATATTTATCCTTCCCTAGCTCTGTGGTGCCATCAAAAATTAAGTGTTCTTGGGAGGTAGTGCTGGATGAGGGCACATGAATTTTAAGGTGTCAGAATCAGGCAGTACGCACATAAGCAATTATCTGATTGTGCTCCGAAAGCAGAAAGGCACCTACAAAACCCTGAAAAGACAGTGTGGTGTGGGAAAAATAAATGGTCTTGGGGTCAGAAGATCTGCATTTGAGGCCCAGGTCTGCTCGAACATCATGTGTGACTCTGATAAATGACTTGTCTTCATGGAGATTCTGCTACTTATAAAATGGTCATAACAGTGTTTATGAGGCAGAATTTCTAGGAAGAGTCAATGAGGTAATATATGTGAAGATGCTAGATAAGTAACTGGCATATAGAAAGGAATCAGTAGAGTTGAAAAACAGTAGCTGGTTTGAGTTTTGTGAATATAAGGAACAAAGACTGAGTTTAAGGCACGCTGCTGAGGTAAATGATAGATTTCAAGAGTAACCGTAAGTGAGCTGAAGTCTCAATGTTGTGCCACAATAGGAGACTCTCATGGAAATTTGAGTATAAGGTGGTTCTTTGGATTTTAGAGCAAGAATCTGTGGTCCCTCCCTCCAAAACACACGATTGCTGCAGGTTTTTCACCTACTTCCTTATTTTCTTCTTCAGAATTCTCTGCACCCATAGCTTCTACCTGCTAGATTCTATTTACTGAACTCTATGCCTCGATAATGGCCTCTCATGGCTGGTCTCTTTGCTTCCAATTGTACCTTCGATTCATGTATTCATTCACTTACTCAACCAATATTCAACACGTATTTATCACGTCACAGTGTCTGCCACACTGGTGATACAGTGTTGTCATAGGCAGACAATAATCCCATCCCATGGAGACTCTGCACTCTAGTTAGGAGAGGCAGAGAGTAAAAACCCTATTAGAACAGAAGATGATCCAAGCGATGGAGAAAAATCAAGCAGGGATGGGGGATGAAAAGTTACCTGGGTGGTAGTGGGTCCTTGACATTTTTAACAGTGTTCAGAGCAAGTCTCACGGAGAAGATGACATGTGATCAAAGACCTTTAGGAGTCAAGGTAATGAGTGAATCATGCAGACACCTGCGAGAACATTATAAAGAAAAGGGTGAGTGTAAAGACTGTTACATGGGAGTAGGTATTGGGGATATCAAGGGAAAAAGGAGGCTGAATGATTGGCACGAGATGAACAGGGAAGGCAGTGGTAGAAGGGAATAAAGTTAAAAAGGTAAGGCAGAGACCCTAGCTGTATAGGGCTGTGCAGACTAAAAAAAGGTGGTTTACTTTGAGTGGGATGGAGAGCTATTGAACAGAGGAGTGATGTTCTGGCTGCTACATTGCAAATAGATCTATATGAGACAAGGGCAAAAGACCGTGGAATAATTCCAATGAGAAGTTGATGGCTACAATGAAGGTAGTAGCAGGAAAGGAGATAAGTGGGTGATTTGGAGTCTGTTTTGAAGTAAGAACTGCCAGCTTTTGGTGATGAATTGGCTGTGGGATGATAGAAGGAGAAAAATCAAGGTTTCACCTGCCTAGTTTAATCTGAATTCCCAGTACACATTTCCAAGAGTGGGGGTTAGATTCCCTGAGTAGAGCTTTTCCTACCACGTTCTCTCACACGCCACTGGCTGGTATATGAATTGGCCACTCCATCCAGAGCAACAGTAGCAGCCAGGCATGGGGGTGGGCTGTGTGAGCCACTTCCATGCTGGAAGTCAAGAGGATGCCCTTTCAGCAGGCGGTGTGGACAGAGATAGATTTCCATAGAAAGATCAGGAAGCACACCTTTAGAATGGAATGAACTGTCATCATTATTGGTATGCCTCGTTACTAACTTATACCTTCTCACCTGCCTTATTTTGCAGATTGGGGTATGATAATTACAGAGGTTATATAATGAACTCAAGTTTAAGTAGCTATGTCAAGATTTAAATAAGACTGGAGCCCAAGCCCTCAGCCTCTTTATGCTTTCTTTCTTCACTACACTCCAATATTCATTCTTAACGTTGGATTTTTTCCCTGTTATGTTTACTACTCAAATCACAAAATCGTCAAGTGAGAGCTTCTGTTCTTGACACTGTCACAGGGCAAATGCATGGTACAGTGTAGTAGTTTTGAGTGTGGCTCTCGTGCCACCCTGCTAGGGTTCAGACCAAAGATCTTATTAATTATGTGTTCTTGGGCAAGTTGCTTCATCGCTCTGAGCTCTTAGTTTGGGATTAATATCTGTACACATTTCACAGGGCTGTTGTTTAAAATAAACAAGATAATGCATGTGAAATGCTCAACACAGTATCCATGCACGTATTAAGTTCTAAAACTTAATTAATTATTGGTACCATTTAGAAACAGCAGTAGTAGTCGTATCCATATCTTGGATGGGTGGATGAATAGACATACAAATGTATGTGGGAATATCCTATGATATCTTTTTATAAAAAGCTACTTCCTTTGATGAGGATTTCTTGTTCTTTTATTTGCTTTGGCAGCTTGGTTAAAAGGGTGGGGATTCCAGTTTTAAACTATATCCCCCTGAGTTATCCGAACAGAACGGTTGAAGAGGAGAAAATGGCTAATAATGTTAAGAACAGAGTCCATCTACAGAAATGACTCCAGCTGCAAGATCATCGGCCTCGTAAATTATTTACGCTATTGTTGATCTAGAATCCACTGCTACAATTTCAAACTTAATTTACTCTAATTACCCCCACTTAATAAGATAACTTGTCAGTTATCACCACTCTCATAATCTCCCACATTTCCAACTCTTTTTAGCCTAAATTATACTCTTCTAAGCTTGTTTTTAATGTACTGCAAAAAAAAAAATCCTTGGAAATATAATTAACTTTTTCATTCAAAATCCTAATTTCCTCTCCAGCTCTGTTGCTGCAGTATTTATTTATGCAGTATTTATTATGCAGACTTGCAGAACTTAAACTATGAATTACGTACAAATCTCTGGATGCAAGCTCTGTCCTAATCATGGCATCTCAGTGCCTTTCTAGTTCAAGGTAAGCAGAATGTGGGCAAAATGGATGTTGAACATTACAAATGGGCTTATATTTGAGACTAGGCTTTTTAAGCGTGATGTCAGTTATTATTTTTTAACTCATCTTTAAATCTATAAAATCTTTTTTAAAATTAATTAATTTATTTTTGGCCGCGTTGGGTCTTCGTTGCTGCGTGCAGGCTTTCTCTAGTTGCGGTGAGCGGGGGCTACTCTTCATTGCAGTGCACGGGCTTTTCATTGTGGTGGCTTCTCTTGCTGCAGAGCATGGGCTCTAGGCACGCAGGCTTCAGTAGTTGTGGCGCACGGGCTTAGTTTCTCTGCTGCATGTGGGATCTTCCCGGACCAGGGATCAAACCCGTGTCCCCTGCATTGGCAGGCGGATTCTTAACTACTGTGCCACCAGGGAAGTCCCCAAATCTATAAATTCTTAACTCTTTTAAAATCTGTTTTACTTGTTTCAAATAATGGGGATTTTGATGTAGCTGTTTTTATGTAAGTGTAATAAGTATCAATAGTTTTTCATTCCTTCATTCATTTACCCACTCATTCATTTCTTCATTCATCAAATATTCACTGAGGAACAACTTAGTGTCAATGGAACTAGACATAAAATTGGAAAAGTAAATGCAATGTGCTCAGTCTTACCTCTCAAGGAGCTTATACTTCAGGATAAGATACAGATATTTAGACAACTACAATACAACTTGATAAATGCTATGCTGAAGGGAAACAAAGAAATGCGGGAAGAAAAAGGAAGGGCATTTAAATAGACTGAGGATGATGGGGACAGGGAAAGTGTCCTAGAGAATTTGATGTTAAAATTAAGAATGAGCTGTAGGGGGCTTCTCTGGTGGCGCAGTGGTTGAGAGTCCGCCTGCCGATGCTGGGGACGCGGGTTCGTGCCCCCGTCCGGGAAGATCCCACATGCCGCGGAGCGGCTGGGCCCGTGAGCCATGGCCACTGAGCCTGCGCGTCCGGAGCCTGTGCTCCGGAACGGGAGAGGCCACAACAGTGAGAGCCCCGCGTACCGCAAAAAAAAAAAAAAGAACGAGCTATAGGAACCAGTTGGGCAAATGAGGGGGAAAACGATTTATTTCTGTGTATGTGCAAGAGTGGGCAGGACTGAAGAGGGCAGAAGGTAAGGATGTGTACAGCTAGAAGGTCAGATAGATCATGGCAAAAACCTTGAATACAAGGTTTGGAATAAAGAAAGTATGGCTAAAATGTAGAGATTGAGGAGAGGCAAGAAATGGGGCCATGCAGAAAGCAACTGATAGCCATATGTTTATATCTCTTACATACTAAAATATTCACTTAATCCAACCCATCTTTCTAGAGGCAATATGGTAAAAGATCACTAGATTGAATGCTAGAATCTGGAATTAGAAATTTCTTAATTATACGTGACACACATATAATCAAGAAGACATATGTGTGTATATCCAGCAGCAGAAAGCTTGAAAAAAATACCACTGAATTGTCAGTGTATCTTACACAAGTTAAGTAATGTCTCTGAGTTTCGGTTTCCTCATCTGTTTAAAAGTGAAGGTGGGACTTCCCTGGCAGTCCAGTGGTGAAGACTCTGTGCTTTCACTGCAGGGGGCACAGTTTCCATCCCTGGTCCGGGAACTAAAATCCCGCAGATCCCGCATGCCGTGCGGCCAAAAAAAAAAAAAGGAAAAAACAAGGGAAGGTAATGGCACTAATGGTAGAAGATAACAATGAACAAAGCTATTAACTTTTGGTCTTAAAGTTCAAATGAGACGTCCAACTCCCCCAAATGCATGTTCATTGTCATCTTGTACCATCTTCTACCAATTTGCCTCTGAAGTGGAGGAAGGCAAAGCATAGAATGAATAATAGATTATCCTTACTATGTTTAAACATGGTCAAAGCACTGTTCTGAAAGGTTTACATCTATCAGATCACTTAAACTTTAAACAAACTATGAGGCAGGCACTATTATTCTCAGCATTTTACAGAGAAATGGACACATGGAGAGTTTTAGGTAATTTGCCTAAAATTAGAGGTGTATCTGTAATTTGAACCCAGTCTGTCTGGGATTGCAGTACCCCTATGTAACCACCACAGAATACATCTCATGGAGCAGAAATAAATATACAAAAGACAGGACCTCATGGTCCTAATGAACGGACAGTAATTGCATTTTTTTCCAGCTCTACTGAGACATAATTGGCACATACAATTGTGTAAGTTTAAGGTGTAAGTGTGATGACTTGATACATTAACATATTGCAAAATGATTACCACAATAGAATTAGTTAACATCTCCATCACCTCACAGAATTACTATTTTTTAATGGTAAGGACATTAAAGATCTACCCTCTTCCAACTTCCAACTTCCAAGTATATAATAGAGTATTATTAATTCTAATCACCATGCTATACTTTAGATTCCCCAGAACTTGCTCAACTTATAACTGGACCACTGTATAACTTTGACCAACATCTCCCCATTTCCCCCACCTTCCCGCCCCTGACAGCCACTATTCTACTCTGTTTCTATGAGTTTGGCTTATTTTTTAGATTTCACATATAAGTGAGAACATGTAGTATTTGTCTTTCTTTGTGTGACTTATTTCTCTTAGCATAATGCCCTCAAGGTCCATCGATATTGTCACAAATGGCAGAATTTCCTGATTTGCCACTGGGAATCACATACTGAGAGCCAGCTACAGGGGGTGGGGGAGTGTGGATGAGGTGTGCAGAGAGCTGAGGGTGACCTTGGACCATTAGGGGGGAATTCCACGAGTGAGGTATCCCCAGTGGCCTGTGGACAGTCTTGAGGAGTCCACAGAATGCAATTGGTAGGATCAATGTCCAGCTAATGCCTTCCCCGGAGTCTTATTTTCCACTCTCCCAGCCTCTTCCTGCCTCACACTCATGCAGTTCACAACTCAGCACAGGTATCCCCTACTTTTCTAAAGTTTGCCTTACACCACCTTACTTTAGTGGCCACCTACATTAGTACCTGTGTTTGCTAACTGAAAGAAATCGTCAAAGAATTTTCACCTTTACAAAAAAAAAAGTTGAACAACGTGGAGGTTAGGGACACCGACCCTCTGAACAGCTGAAAATCTGCATATAACATACAGTCAGCCCTAGAAACGCAGTTTGTCGTATCTGAGGATACAACCAATGGTAGTATTTACTGAGAAAAAACATTTACCTATAAGTGGTCCTATGCAGTTCAAACCCCTATTGTTCAAGGGTCCACTGTATTTACAACGTATTTGATGAGTATAGGGTAGGATGTATGCAGGCTATATGCAAATATTTCCCTGTATATGAGGGACTTGAGCATCTGTGGATTTGGGTATCCATCCGAGGGAGTCCTAGAATCAATCCCTGTGAGGATACCGAGGGCCCACTGTAATTGATTTTTAATTTTACACCATTTTGGCTTACAAAGATTTCCATAGGAACACTCTCCTTTTACACAGCAGGGCAATCCTGTACTCTGGCTGGATTGAGGGGGGAAAATGGGCCTTTCTGGCAATGTTCCACCACAGCTGGGGAAGCCCCTGTTCACTCACACACTCCCACTTTCCCCTGTGGGAGAAATCACAGGCCAAAATGGTCTTCCCTGACACTGAGCTGTGTGCCTTGGGGAAAGGGGGAAGTGAATGAAGTCAAATTGTTTTTCTTACCTTCTCCAATGCATCCCAAATCAGGTTTTTGGCTTCAGTGGTGTGTTGGAACTTCTCTGCTGGAAAACTGGATTCCATAAAGGCTCTCTCATTTGTGGATGATTATCTAAGTCAGTGACCTCCAGGGGCTCCAGGGGCTCCAGGACCACAGTCGAGAGGGACTGGAGCCTGTCCGTGGGCCATTGCAGGATCCATAGTCTGGCCTAGGTCTGTATGTCCAGTCACCTGACTCACAGGTGGGCCAGAGTTTTTCCGGGTTCCTTGGTGTGTGGTGCTGGATCCCACAGCTCCCACAAAGGCACTTTTGTCTTGGATGGATGCCAAACTGTTGTTGTTGAGGGGTGGCCAGGGCTAGGACATCTTATTCAGCCATGGTGCTGACATCACTCCCAGTGATTGCATTTTCACGTGGTTCTTCATGATCTCAGAAAATAGAGCCCCATTTGATCTTAACAGTGCAGGAACCTACTGTATGACACAGAGAAAAGGTTTATGAATATTTTTTGAAAGGAAGGATACACGAAGGTACAAAAGCTAGGAGTGCCACAGTGAAATAGGAAACCAGCTCAACTGGAAGTCCGGTGATTTGTGCCCTGATTTAAACGACTAAGTGATTTATCCTATGGGACCTTTGGAAAGTTACTTCCTTTGTCTAGAAACTTAGTTTGCATCACTGAAAAACAAATAGGTTCTTAGAACTAACCACTCAGGTACTTTTCAGGGTGGGTATTTTACTCTCAAATCTTAGAATGACTAGTTTAACTATGAAGGTATGTTCTTTCCTTTTAAAAGTGATAATCTTGAGATACAACTTGATATTGAAGAAAGCATTTCTTGGCAACTTGCCTAATAACACTGACGGCAATTAAAACTAAAGTATTTTTTTTCTTGAAATCACATTTAATTGCACCAGCTGTGGAGTTTATTTGTTTACTCAAGTTCACCCAGTTGGAGTTAATATCTCTTTCCTTTATACTCCTATTGCACTTTCTCAGTCCCTTTGTTCTAACATTTATAACATTCTGGCTAATATTAAGACTGTTTGTGTACATGCCCATCTCTCCCATTGAATTAGAGCCTCCTAAAGGCAGGGACTGCTTTTATCATCTCTCTCTCCCACTGTGCCTAGCTTCATGCCCAGCACGTCATAAGGGACTCAGTGAATATTTATTGACTCAAATGAACTTACATTTCTGAAACGACTCAATTTAAATAACTGTCTTTCTGTTAACATATTCTTTACAATAGCAGAAATCAGCTTGCATTTTATAAAAGCTTTGTCACTGAATTTACTTTTATTAGATAAAATTTTTATTAAAAATTAGAACAAAATTTCAAAATGAAGTTAAAAGGCAATGGCCATAATTAGATTAATCTATAGCAGCAGTGGTAACAATAAAAATGGTTATACAGTAAAATGCATAAGAAACATGTATATGAATCTCTTAGGTTTACTCATGGCTAAAAATAAATGGTATTATAATATCTTCACAGGGGTCCACATGATTGCAAACTGATCAGTTTCTACAATGGGACAGGTTATATTAGTTACATGTCATATTCTGGAAAGAAACACATATGTAAAATGAGAAGACATGATTTCTGGTCTCTGTTTCACCTTTTACTTGCTGAGTGATTATGAACAAGCAAGTCAACCTATTCAACCAGCTTCTTGACCAGTAAATATTAATGGTAACATCTATCCTGTATGATTACATGGTAGTTAAGAGTACACAATTTAAAATTTGATTCTAAGGGTGCAAATTCCTAGTTCCACCACTAATTAGACATGCCTTTGCAATTAGACTATTCATTTTGAGACTTCAGAGTAAAATATAATCCTATATAAAATGTCAATAATAATACTGCCTTTCCAAAGAGTTAGTGTAAAGTCTAAACATGATCATTTTTATATAATGTCTACCAAGTAATAAGCATTCCACAAATGTTAATTATTAAAAAAAATGTATGCCTTTATATTACTGGATCATGATGGAGATCAAATAAGATAATTGACATCGTGAATCTTAAAAGTTATAAACATTTTAAAGAATGTAAAGAAAAGGGATGATTGTTAATGACATATATACATGCAGTAAGTAATTCATCACTTTTTTTTTCCCTCTTAATAAATGGGTCTCTTTCTCTTTCAAGAATGGGTTGGAAATGTTCATAATGATATACATAACTTTGGGAAAGAGAAAGATGCTTCAAGATTTAAATAACAATATAATGATGATACAAATATGAATATTTAACAGTAATAAATTTGATCAATATCTCATGAGTAGGCAAAGATGAGATCACAGGTACTCTATTTCCAGAAATGGTCTAGTTTCCATCATGCGTCACTGATGTCAAACTAAGCCTTGAGAGGATTCTCAAAAAATGGTTTCTTCAACATGCTACTGTGCTGAGCAGAGCTGGGACAAGCAGATATGCAGGAGCTAAAGAGTGCTGTCAAACCTCAGCTTCTGTTGAAATCCTAATGAAATTGAATATGAAGAACAGCTTTTGCCTTCAATCAAAAGAAAGCCTGGAGATTAGTGGGGAATCCTGGTAAACGGCTGACCTGTCAAAACCTGTGACCCTTCAGAGAAGAAGGTTCACATGGCTTACAGTAGGCATGTCATATCTCCTGACATTCATGGGCAGGAGGAGTTGAAGTGGAAAGACAGGAGACCACGGAGTAGAGGGGCTGTACCCTACTGCCTCATTAGGGCATGGACTACCAGCTGCACCTCCCATCTCTCATGAGACTTAGGTACTCAAGGTTTTTCTGGAAGATTGACTGAAAAGTTTTGACTTTGCCCCAGGTAGCAGTCAAAGGACCATAACAAGACACCCAATGGGGCTTGCAGACAGATAGAGAGGAATAACAGAGAACAAAATAGAGAGTTGAAGGAGAAAGGGATCACTCTAAACAATTAAAACATCACTAAAGTGTATATATATTCTTTTAAGATTGTAATCGACAATCTTTTAAGATTGTAAACCATTTACAATCTTATTGAAATATATAAAATAAAACCTGCCAGATTTTATTGGATGGGACAATTTAATACTATAAAGGGTCACTTTTCCAGTAATCAATTAAAAAAAAAAGAGGAGAGGAAGAGATATGAGAGAGGGAGGAAGGCAGGGAAGGAGAGAGAGAGAAAGAGAGAAAAGAGATCATGTAGAAAAGAAATATCTCAAAGCACAAAGATAATATATGAGATAATGAAGATAAAGGATGAAGTTATAAGTGACAAACAAAAAAATACAGGAGTACACAAATAATAGAAGTCTCAAAAGGACAAAAACAAATGGTTAGAGTAGGAAACAACTTAAAAATAATAGAAAAAAGTTGGAAAACCATTACCATGTAGGATTTATTCTTTGACTATAAGGTTCATTTGAACATATCAACCTAATTCTCTACATCACCATATTAAGGGGGAAAATTAGTTGACTCTATCAAAAAATTGTAAAAAGGCATTTAATAAATTTAAAACCAATTCTTAAGAAAATATAGTTAAATAAGAATTGAAGAAACATTTTTAATACAATAAATATCAGGAAACTGGAAGAAATGACTGATGTCTACATTAGTATTCAAAAATGTCTTAGATATTCTAGCAAATGTTTAAAACCAGGAGGATTAAATAATTTTTGTTAAGTATTTGAAGAGATTTAAAACCATCTTTTTTGAAAATAAGGTTATATATAGAGAGAACCTGGTATCTCTGGTAGAAGACTCAAAAATAAAAGAATTTGGTTGGTGGCTGGATATAAAATAAATGTACAAAATAAACACATTCTCTCTATTCTAGCAAAAGATAGTTGAAAAAAGAAATAGAGAAGTAATCAAAGTAGACACAAAATTTTAAATTTTAAAAATAAATTTAACATTAAAGAACCAGAGTACAATCTTATACAATCCTATACAATATTATTGAAAAATACAAAATAAAACCTGCTGAAGAGATTTAATACTGTAAAGAGTCAACTTTCCAGTAATTAATATAAAAATTGCATCAATTCCAATTCGACTAACCACATATAAGTTTAATCTATCTAAATTTATATCTATCCACTCTTTGCTGGGGAAAGAAGATAACTCATTAAAATCATCTTTAAGTTCATATAAAGTCCTAAATAATATCCAAGAAAAAGTGTCAAAAGTAGGACAGTGAAGATTGACTTGCCTTACTGATATCTGAATATGCTATAACAGCCCTGTATTCAACTCAGTAGAATTGGAATAAGAATATAAAATATATCAGTATACGAGGAGGCTCATACTAGCTTAACTATTCTAGCACGTTATCCAGCCACATTAGTTTTGCTATTTTTCAGACAGAACATGCCAAGTGCACTGCTATTTAAGGGTCTTTACATTTGCTGTTTCTTCTGCTTCAAATGCTCTGTTATTAGATATACACATAATTGCTCTGTAGCATCATTCAGGTTTCTGTTCAAGTGCCATTTTATAAAGAAAGAAATCTTTGGGCCTTCTATCAAAAAGAGCACCGTTCTTCACTATCTTCTGCCTTACCTTATTACCTTCAAACATTGATTGGTTGATTGCCTGGCTGATTGATTGATTGATTGATTTAGTTAGTTAGTTATTTTCTATTCTCCTCTGTTAGAATATAAACTGCAGGAAAATGAGGACTTTGTTTTGTTCCATGCTATAACTCCAGTACTTGGAAAATTGCATGGCAGAAAGTATACATTCAGAATCCAGAAAGAGGTCACAATATTTACATGAGAATTTAAAATGTAATAAAAGCAGCATTTCAATGTGGGGGAAAGGATGATTAAACTAAATAGAGCTGGCACAACTGGCTACCCATCTGGAAGAAAATTATGTTGGAGCTTGTCTCACATCATAGTAAAAATAAATTCCAGATGGTTTAGAAGCTTAAATACAAAAATAAAAGATTAAATAAATATAACAAAAGTATCACAAAACATTCTAAGCATATGAGTAACTTTCAAAACCAAAAAGGAAAGAGATGAGATTAAAAGAAAAATTTATCTGTATAAAAATTGGACTATACATATTCTAAATATATATAATTATATATATAAGTAAATTATATATAAAGTATATATATATGAAGTAGCCAATGAACTAGGAAAATATAAAATATTTAGCAACCTAATGACAGAAAAAAAAGTTTGACATAATTTAACTATTGCAAATTTAAAGAAAAAACCTAAAAAAAATGTAAACACTCATAAGTATTAAATCTAGATAGCTAATGAAAATATAAAAAGATATTCATATTTCCTGTGGTCAAGAAAATAAAATTTCCACATATAATGAGTACACCTTTATATCTATATTGGCAAAACTTAATGAGTGATAATACCTTTTTCTAGTAGAGATGCAGGATAAAAATGCTTTTATTTGTTGTTTATATAAATTTGCATTGCTACAGGACTATGGTAGAGCAATTTAACAATATCTATTATAGTTTAATATATTCATACTCTATGTATCAGTCAGCTTTTTTTGCAGTAACAAAGAACTCTTAACTCACAGTTACTTAGACAACAAACACATATTTGCTAGGTCTATGGGATCACCTGTAGCTCTGCTGGATTTGGTTGGAGTTTTCTCTTTTGCGGAACCAGGCTCAAGAAGCAACTGTGATTGAGGGTCTGTTCTCATAATATAGAGAAAAAACTCAAGAAAGTATCCAGAATTTACCCCTTAAAGTCACATCACTGCAAGTCCAAAGCTGGTGAGGTGGAAAAGTGCACTTAAACCTAAGGTGTGGTGAGGAAGAGAGTGAATATTTGCTGAGCAATGAGAGAATCTACCACACTGTTCAACTCAGCATTTTGACACCAGTGAATCTGTCCTTTGGAAATTAAATATGAACATCCTTCTATGTGAAAGGCAGAATAACTCCCCTGCCCCAAGATGTCTACATCCTAATCCCTGGAACCTGTGACTATGTTACCTAACATGGTATAAGGAACTTTGCAGATGTGCTTAAATTGAGGTTTTTGAGATGGGGAGATTATCCTGGATTATCTGTGTGGGCCCAGTGAACCCACAAGTGTCCTTATAGAAGGCAGGCAGGAGGATCAGAATTAGTAACAGGAGATGTGATGGTGGAAGCAAGAGGCTGGAGTGATGTGAGGAAGGGCTATGAACCAAGGAATGGACGCAGATTTTAACAAATTAAAAAAGACAAGGGAATGGTTTCTCTCCTACAGCCCCAGCAGAGACTGCCTCTAATCTGTCGAATCATAAGAGAAAAAAAATGTAAGCCTCCAAGTTTTTGGTAAATTGTTACTTGCAATAGGAAACCAATTTTTTCTCTCTCTGTCTCTGTCTCTGTCTCTGTCTCTCTCTCTCTCTCTCTCTCTATATATATATATATATACACACAGACACACACACATATACACATAATACACACATATATGTATATAGCACACACACTGTGCTTATTTCAACATTGCTGATAATGTTAAAAATTAGAAACAAACAAATTGCATTCATTATTGGAGAGGGTGAACATCACCCCACACTATAGAATATGCCCAAATCTTAGAATATTATCTAGCAATTTAAATATAAATTATAACATTTGACTTGGAAAATATTGAGTGGTATTGTTGAAAAGAACCAGGATGTTAAAAACGTATATATTATGATTCTATTTTATAATCAATGAGTGGTAGTTTTTTTTTTTAACAATTATAATTATTTACATTACTTTGTATTTCTGCAATTTTTTCTTTTGGTGTGCATGTGTGTGTAAGCATGCATATTTTTTCTGACATATATGTGTATATATATATTTATATGATGAATATCACAAATAATACATAATAATACACATCAAATTGTTGCCACGGTTACCTAGTTGAGGGGTATACTGATGAAGAGTTGATTTGTGGGAAAAGAAGAGAGGAGGAGCACATAGAAAACTACACTTTAAAAACACTATATGAGCTGGACCTTCAAGATGGTTGAGGAGTAAGATGTAGAGATCACCTTCCTCTTCAAAAATATATCAAAAATATATGTACATGTGGAATAACTCCCACAGAACACCTACTGAATGCTGGCAGAAGACCTCAGACTTCCCAAAAGGCAAGAAACTCCCCACATACCTGGGTAGGGAAAAAGGAAGAAGGAAAAACAGAGACAAAGAATAGGGACGGGACCTGCACCTCTGGGAGGGAGCTGTGAAGGAGGAAAGGTTTCCACACATTACAAAGCCCCTTCACTGGTGGAGATGGGGGTGGGGGGTGGGGGGTAAGCTTCGGAGGCACGGAGGAGAGCGCAGCAACATGGGTGCAGAGGGCAAAGCGGAGAGATTCCCGCACAGAGGATAGGTGCCCACCAGCACTCACCAGCCTGAGAGGCTTCTCCACTCACCCACCAGGATGCGTGGGGTCTGGGAGCTGAGGCTCTGGCTTCAGAGGTCAGACCCCAGGGAGAAGACTGGGGTTGGCTGTGTGAGCACAGCCTGAAGGGGGCTAGTGTACCACAGCTAGCGGGGAGGGAGTCCGGGAAAAAGTCTGGAACTGCCTAAGAGGCAAGAGACCATTGTTTGGGGGTGTGCAAGGAGAGGGGATTCAGAACACTGCCGAACCGAGCTCCAGAGACGGGCATGAGCCGCGGCTATCAGCATGGACCCCAGAGGCGGGCATGAAATGCTAAGGCTGCCGCTGCAGCCACCAAGAAGCCTGTGTACAAGCACAGGTCACTATCCACACCTCCTCTCCAGGGAGGCTGTGTAGCCTGCAACTGCCAGGGTCCTGTGATCCAGGGACAACTTCCCCGGGAGAACACACGGCATGCCTCAGGCTGGTGCAACATCATGCAGGCCTCTGTCACCACAGGTTTTCCCCGCATTCTATACCCCTCCCTCCCGCCGGCCTGAGTGAGCCAGAGCCCCCTAATCAGCCATTCCTTTAACACTCTCACGTCTGGGGGGGGAACAGACGCCCTCAGGTGACCTACACACAGAGGTGGGGCTAAATCCAAAGCTGAACCCCAGGAGCTGTGCGAACAAAGAAGAGAAAGGGAAATCTCTCCCAGCAGCCTCAGGAGCAGCAGATTAAATCTCCACAATCAGTTTGATGTACCCTGCATCCGTGGAATACCTGAATAGACAACGAATCATCCAAAAACTTAGGCGGTGGACTTTGGGAGCAACTGTAGACTTGGGGTTTGCTTTCTGCGTCTAATTTGCTTCTAGTTTATGTTCATCATTCAAAGAGGAAATTAAAAAATACCTAGAAACAAATGACAATGAAAACACGATGACCCAAATCCTATGGGATGCAGCAAAAGCAGTTTTAAGAGGGAAGTTTATAGCAATACAATCCTACCTCAAGAAACATAGAACATTTCAAATAAACAACCTAACCTTACACCAAAAGCAATTAGAGAAAGAAGAAGAACAACAAAAAAACCAAAGTTAGCAGAAGGAGAGAAATCATAAAGATCAGGTCAGAAATAAATGAAAAAGAAATGAAGGAAACAATAGCAAAGATCAATAAAACTAAAAGCTGGTTCTTTGAGCAGATAAACAAAATTGATAAACCATTAGCCACACTCATCAAGAAAAAAACGGAGAAGACTCAAATCAATAGAATTAGAAATGAAAAAGAAGTAACAAATGACACTGCAGAAATACAAAGGATCATGAGAGATTACTACAAGCAACTCTATGCCAATAAAATGGACAACCTGGAAGAAATGGACAAAGTCTTAGAAAAGCACAACCTTCCAAGACTGAATCAGGAAGAAATAGAAAATATAAAGAGACCAATCACAAGCACTGAAATTGAGACTGTGATTAGATATCTTCCAGCAAACAAAAGCCCAGGACCAGATGGCTTCACAGGCCAATTCTATCAATCATTTAGAGAAGAACTAACACCTATCCTCTGAAACTCTTCCAAATATATAGCAGAGGGAGGAACACTCCCAAACTCATTCTATGAGGCCACCATCACCTGGATACCAAAACCAGACAAGGATGTCACAAAAAAAGAAAACTACAGGCCAATATCACTGATCAACATAGATGCAAAAATCCTCAACAAAACACTAGCAAACAGAATCCAACAGCACATTAAAAGGATCATACACCATGATCAAGTGGGGTTTATCCCTGAAATGCAAGGATTCTTCAATATATGCAAATAAATCAATGTGATAAACCATACTAACAAACTGAAGCAGAAAAACCATGTGATCATCTCAACAGGTGCAGAACAAGGTTCAGCAAAAGTCAACACCCATTTATGATAAAAACCCTGCAGAAAGTAGGCATAGAGGGAACTTACCTCAACATAATAAAGGCCATATATGACAAACCCACAGCCAACATCGTTCTCAAGGTGAAAAACTGAAACCATTTCCACCAAGATCAGGAACAAGACAAGGTTGCCCACTCTCACCAGTATTATTCAACATAGTTTTGGAAGTTTTAGCCACAGCAATCAGAGAATAAAAAGAAATAAAAGGGATACAAATCAGAAAAGAAGTAAAATTGTCACTGTTTGCAGATGACATGATAGTATACATGCAATATACATAGGATTTATTTCACTAAGCATAATAGTACCCTCCAAGCCCACTTATGTGGTTGCAAAGGAAATTAGGTTCATATCTTGGCTATTGTAAATAATGCTGCTATAAACATTGGGGTACATATATCTTTCTGAATTAGTTTCCGTTTTCTTCCAGTATATACCCAGAAGGGGAATTGCTGGATTGAATGGTAGCTCTCTTTTTAGTTTTTGAGGAACCTCCATGCTGTGTTTCTGTATTGGCTGCACCAATTTACAATTCCACTAACAGTGTACTGGGGCTCCCTTTTTTCCACATACTTGTCAGTGTTTGTTATTTGTAGACACTTTGATGATAGCCATTTTGACAGGTGTGAAGTGATATCTCATTTCTGTTTTAATGTGCAGTTCTCTGGTGATTAACAACGTTCAGCATTTTTTAATGTACCTGTTGGCCATCTGTATATTTCATTTGAAAAAATGTCTGTTCAGGTCTTCTGCCCATTTTTTAAATTGGGTTCTCTGTGTGTTTATTTTTTTATTGGGTGTTATGAGCTGTTTATATATTTTGGATATTAACCCTTTATTGGTCTTATCACTTGCAAATGTTTTCTCCCATTCAGTAGGTTGCCTTTTTGTTTTGTCAATGGTTTTCTTTGCCGTGCAAAAGTTTTCAAGTTTAATTAGGTCCCATTTGTTTACTTTTGCTTTAATTTCTTTTGCCTTAGAAGATAGATCCAAAAAAAAATATTGCTACAATTTATGTAAAAGAGTATTCTGCCTATGATCTCTTCTAGGAGTTTTATGGTTTCAGGTCTTATATTTAGGGCTTTAATCCATTTTGAGTTTATTTTTATATATTGTGAGGCTATGTTCTAATCTAATTGTTTTACATGTAGGTGTCCAGTTTTCCTAGCATCACTTATTGAAAAGACTGTCTTTTCTTCATTGTCTATTCTTTTTGCCTCCTTTGTCTTAGATTAATTGGATGTATGTGTATGGATTTACTTCTGGGCTCTCTATTCTGTTTCATTGATCTATGTGTCTGTTTTTGTGCAAGTATCATGCTATTTTGATCACTATAGTCTGAAGTCAAGTAGCACGATACCTCCAGCTTTGTTCTTTTTCCTCAAGATTGCTTTGGCAGTTCAGGGTCTTTTGTGGTTCCATATAAATTTTAGGATTATTTGTTCTAGTTCAGTAAAAGACGCCAGTAGGGATTGCACAGGTCGTGACCTGATCACTTCTCTTCCCTTCCTACCTGATACCAAGTGGATCTTTCTTACAGCTTTGTTTGTACAGGAGTCTTTCTGCAAGTCTCCAGTTAGTTTTTAGCAATTGTTCCACACATGTATTTTTCGTATGTTTGTGGGGGGGAGGTGAGTTCTGTGTCCTCATACTTCGCCATCTTGGTTCCTCTCAGAAACATCTTTACTTTTGTTTTTTAAATAGCTCTATTGAGGTATAATTGACATGCAAAAACTGCATAAAGTTAATGTATACAATTTGACGGGTTTGAACATATGAATACATCCATGAAACCATCACCATGATGGAGATAATCAACATATCCATTACTTCCAAAGCTTCCAACTGCCCCCCTTTTTTTATTGTAAGAATACCTAACTTGACATCTACCCTTTTAACAAAATTTTAAGTGCACAACACAGTACTGTTAATTATAGGCTAGGCAAACTGGACAGTTACATGTAAAACAATTCGATTAGAACATTGCCTCATGCTTTATAAAAATAAACTCACAATGGATTACAGGCCTAAATGTAAAACCTGAAACCATAAAACTCCTAGAAGAGATCATAGGCAGAATACTCTTTTATATAGATTGTAGCAGTAGTTTTTGTTAATTATGCTGTACAGCAGATCTCTGGAACTTACTCACTTTGCATGACTGCAAGTTTATATCCATTGGACAACATCTCCCGCTCCTTTCTCCCCTCAGCCTCTGGAAACCACCCTTCTACTCTATACTTTTATGAGTCTGACTATTTTAAATACTTCACATAAGTGGAGTCATGCAGTATTTGTCCTTCTGTGACTGGCTTATTTCACTCAGCATAATTTCACAACTGAATACATTGTAAAATTATGTAATTTCACAAGTATGTTTTGGATGTGCACTAGCGTCGTGGCAAGGGGTGGTGACGCATGGGGTGCATGAGTCAGCAGTCACTTCTGTTCTGCTCCTTGAGTTAATCATTCCTCTATTGTTATGTATGAAATTTGTTCATGAGTTTTCTTTGTGAATAAGGTTGTGGTAAGCATCTTAGTACAAAAAAAATTTCTCTAAATTTAAGATTATCGCAGGATATAGTCCCAGAAGTAAAATGATTGGGTCAAAGGGAAAATAAGAATTTTTAAGACCTTTGATGCCTATTGCCAAACAAAATGAGATGAACAAGTTTACAAGTCCATTCTGAAAGGCTGCCAAACTTCTAGGACACAATCAATCATTGTGACCTTGGTGCAAAATATATTCAATAAAAAAGGCTGGCGACAACAAATAGACATTTTTTTCCCCCTCTAATATAAGCTTGCCCTATAGAGACCCAAGCAAAGCTATCTTGTCAACGAAAGGGGAGGAAATTTAATATTTATTTCCTGGGGGTTTACTGTGTGTCAAATACTACTTTACATTTGCCTTTTCATCTATCACACATATGAGCCTCAACAAATCAATACTCGACTGATAAACTTTTGCATAAATAAAAGGCTCTAGTTTATATAGTGCTTTCATTTGCATGATTTCATTTATGACTAACAAATCTTGTCAATCTAAGAGTGTGTTTTCATTTGTCTGTTTTTCCCTCGAGTTCTCGTTGAATCAACTTGTGACTGCTTTTTCAGAATAATATTTAAAAAAAACTTTAAGATGTGATTTACATTTTAAAAAGGAGAGAAGTAAAGAAAGTCAGTGAACATGTTTTAAGGGAACTTTATGAAAGCATTTGAAGCTTTTGAAAGGCAATTTCCCCTCCTCCTCAACAATTTCCAACAAAAGCACAATGTACTTCTCCTTCATGTTTGTTTCCCTTTAATTTTATGGGACCTTAGCTTGCCTTCTTTTCTGACACACCAATGAAAGGGAAATACAGACAATAGAACTGTACCGATCTGAAATGTTTCCAGCTCTTCCTCTTTTCCCACCTCCTCCTCACAAGTAGATATCCATCCCAGAAATACCATTCTTTCTGACGATAGGATTCCATTATTGCAGTTAATACTGGCAGCTATTCTATATGGACAAATGTGTAAAATAAAACAATTCTTTGATTTAAAAGATCCATTCAAAGAACACAGATTTAAAAGAAGAAGAAGAAAGAAAGAAAACTGCATCTTAAGGATAAATAGCAGTCAACTTCTGTCCAGGGCAGTAGCAGTCAAATGTAAATGAAGATCATTCAATTAAATCATTGAAATGCTTCTCCAGGAGGTACAAATCATGTCAGTGGGTTGCTCAGGCTGTGAGGTTGTTGAACACAAGAGAATGAAAATCTGGTTAGTAGCCAGGTAAATGGTGCTATGGAGATAGAAGGTATATAATGATAAAAGCAATAATTACACCTCCCTACTTTGTATAAAATACACCACTTTGCTGGCTTTAAAGTGCATCCACAAACACAATCTCATTTCAGGCTCACAAAAACCCTCTGTGGTAGGCAAGTCAATTATTACCAAGCCATCTCCCAGATGACCAAACTCTGAGAGGAGTTTGCTTTCAAAAAATGACCCAGTTAATTAGTATTGGATCAGAATTTGGTCTAGATTTTGCCAATCCAAACTCACATTTTTTATCTTTCCCACATCACCATTTAAAAATAATTATTTTTTGAAGGAGGATACTATTTATGTAGATCTCCATTATCCAGGAACTATTCACCATGATCTTTGCTGAATCAGGGAAAATGCAACAGAAGATACAGAGAAGAGATGGAGGATTAGAGATGAACATATGTCCTTCTTATTTTCAAAACATGGAAATAAAATGTGTTTGACAAAATATAGACTGATTGTTTGGACACCCATCCAAAGCACAATTCTAGAGTAAGCAGTTAATGGAAAGGTTGAGAGGTTCCTGAGAGACCTGGAATGCCTTGTCCATTCTGCTATCTTTAGTGATCTGGGGCTGGGCTTGGTGACGATTAAAGGAAAGCAATGGTCCCCAGAGATGACTACAGTTCACTGGGTTTGGGCAGTGTCTTGGAGGTTCAAAAAGGGCCTTAGTCTCTTAGCTTTCTTAGAGTCTTCATTAATGTCCTCTAGTAATTATTTCCATGAAGAAATAAAATACACTTGCTCTGTAAACAGCTTTAGAAGAAGTCTCTAGCACACAGACCCTCCAAATTAATTGCTACCTTCCATACAGAAATTTTGGAGCTTCCACTGTGCTGAACAAGCCTGCTTTTCTCCTATATTAAGTTTACGAGGCCAGAGAAAGTCAGTAGATAAGATGTGTGCGGACTTGAGCAAGACATTTGTCAAATGTCTCTCCCTACATCCATGTGGAAAAGGCTAGTATAATTAGAGGAACTAGTGACCGGCTGAGTGATTTTACCCAAATGAATTCATGTGACTCGAGTGACATTTCTAGTTGTGTGCCTTAGCAGGGAAGAGGGAGTGAATTCATTTCTCTCTTTTCAATCTCAACCTCAAAATGGTGATAATGATTTTAACAGATCATTTTTGGGATTTGTTTATTTGTTTGTTTTAGTCTGACACCAAAAGACCTAGTGTTTTGGTAGGTATATGATCTAGGCTGGCCAATGAAAAGAACTTGGACTCTTAGGATGCTGGAATTAGTGAGGACCTAGACCGTGTACTAAAGTCTGCTCTATATTACTGGCTAGCCCCTTGATCCAGCCAAGTCAGGAATTATTCCCTAGTTTACAGAAAGAAACTGGGGGACAGAGTTCTTTACACCGATTCAAGGTCAGACATTTGAAGTTCCTGATAATGGATTCATATCCCTTGACATTTTGTTTTCCAAGCTCTTCCTTCATGGTCAAGTTTCTACAGGCACAGTAGGTGCAGTGTCTAAGGCCTATGATACTTTCAGGGGATTGTAAAAAAAAGTTTTGATTTTGGTTTATTTTAAAATCAGAAGAAAAAATAAATATAATAATAATAATGAATTCAGCCCAGATTTCATCCACCTTTACACCAATGTAGTCATAAAACACATTTAAAAATATTTTTTAATGGAGCATTTTTTCCCATAATGGCAAGAGTGCCTAGACTCCACACAAGGCATGACACAGCCCTATCTCCCTGGCAGTTCTGTTTCGCCTGCTTCCCCTACACCGTGCAAGGTAGAAGAGGAAGCAGATATCTGATGGGTGTGGGTGGGCATCAGAGACAGAGACTGGAGCAGCGAGGGTGCCGCAGTGGCTAACTCAGGCTGTGTGTTTAGTTTGCTAAAACTTCTGTTGTCTCAGTGTCGTGATGAATGCAATGGAGCAATTTCTATTCCCTGATTTCCGCATAGGCATACGTGGGGCTTCCATGAATTTACTGTGAAAATGATCAGTAACGTCTCATTTCTGTTGAGGCTTCTGCAGCCACAGTAGATGAACTTTTCTCTTTTCAATACCCAGGAGGTCTAAATGTATCATCAATAGCAATGACAACTGACATTTTGTAATACCTTGTAGTTGAAAATTACAGGCTTTCGATTCCAATAAACATTTGTTCAAACCTTAGTCCCACCCTCTTCCCGCTGATTCACAGACTAGATTATTTCTCTCTTTATGTCAGTGAACTTAAAATCTACCTAATTTCTTTTTTTCTAATATGGAAGGAAAGGCCCCAAAAGGCAAAAGAAGTTACTCAAGCTCCCTGGGCTTTGGTGTCCTCAGCTATGAATGAGACCCAGAATAACCAAACACCTCAGAGTAAGGACACACGAACAGTTACTCTGGTGTTTACTGTCTTTATTTGTACCCCCATATTACAGATGAGGAAACAGGTCCACACAGCAGAAATAAATTAATCAAGGTTATATTCAAAGAGAAGCAGGGTTTAAATTTCATTACAGAACCAATTCGCTGGCTTTTCTTTGTGACCAAAGCCAAGTTCTCAGAGTAGGATTCAAAGTCACTGAAATGACAAAGGCTTCTTTGAAGACAGGACCACGAGCAGGGACATCAAAAGATTTCAAGTTGCTGTGAGGAGGTAAGGATTAATAGCAGCTTAAGAGAAATGTTCTGCTACTTCCAGTTCCATTCTTATCTCTGCCATTACTCCTCAGAAGCCAACAGTCATCTGAAATTTGCAGTGCACGTTGTTTCTGTCTCTGGTAACATCCTAGGGGTTTCAGACTTGAGATTTAGTCCCACTGGGACTTTCCAGGGAGACCAGGAGACCATGATCATTTCTTTTTTGTTTGTTTCTCTCTCCTTTTTTTCTTTTTTAGTTGAAGTATAGTTGATGCACAATACAATATAAATTACAGGTATAAAATATAGGGATTCACAATTTTTAAAGGTTATACTCCATTTATAGTTATTATGAAATATTGGCTATATTCCCCGTGTTGTACAATATATCCTTGTAGCTTATTTTATGCATAGTAGTTTATACCTCTTAATTCCCTACCCCTGTATTGCCCCTCACCCCTTCTCTCCTCACTCATAAGCACTAGTCTGTTCTCTGTATCTGTGAGTCTGTTTCTTCTTTGTTATATTTGCTAGTTTGTTGTATTTTTTAGATTCCACATATAAGTGATAACGATCATTTTCTTTTAATGCAAGTATCTCTCATTTACCATTGTTACTAAAAAATCCATGGTGTTCAGAATTATAGTTATTTAGAGCACAGGAGAATTTAGACAGTTTTGATGTACTACTAATAATTATAATATTAATAAAAATAATACTCAACCTTGGCCTGTCTATAGTACTATACTGTTCATAAAATGCTCTTATTTTTTATTTATTTTCAAAAATTAATTAATTTTTTGGCTGCATTGGGTCTTCATTGCGGTGTGCGGACTTCTCATTGCAGTGGCTTCCCTTGTTGCAGAGCACAGGCTCTAGGCACGCGGGCTTCAATAGTTGTGACATGCGGGCTCAGTAGTTGTGGCGCACGGGCTTAGTTGCTTCACAGCATGTGGGATCTTCCCGGACCAGGGCTTGAACTCGTGTCCCCTGCATTGGCAGATGGATTCTTAACCACTGTGCCACTAGGAAAGTCCCTATAAAATGCTTTTAAATGAATTCTCATTCAGTCTTCACAATAATGTTATAAAATAGGCAGGAGAGGTATTATGATCCCCAGTTTACAGATGAGAAAGTTGAGGCTCAGAAAAGTGAATTGATTGCCTAATGTCATATATCCCTATGCTGAGTCTTATATCGAGGGCTTCTGGTTCCATGTCCTTTGTAATTGTATGGTACATTTCCAAACAATTCTCCAGCCATTTCCCCAAATAATTCACAAACAGATACCCACATTTTTCAGACTTGACATCTGGGAGAACACAGGTGGACCATGATCTCCGCATCTACACTCACAATTAACTTAACCAATGTTGAATAGTAACTTTCTCTATGTAGAATGAATTATGAGATTCTGCTGGAAAAAAAAAAAAAATAGGGATGGTCAAAACCTCGATATTGCCCCAGAGGACTTGACAATCTAGTGGAGGAGGTAGATGTACCGCCAGCTAATCACAAGTAAAGAGATACTCAAATAAGAGCGATAGCAAATGCATATAGAAAGCACTGCAATGAAGAGAGGAAGAAAAATGACCTCCTCTTGGGAGACTGGTGAAAGATTTATAAAGGAACAACACGTTCTGGCTCAAGGATAAGAAAAATGTTGGTGGTGAAAGAAAGAAGAAAGAGAACAGACTGAAAGAACTGCAATTCAGCAAATGTATGCAAGTAGCTAATATGTTTGCAGATTAGCAAATATAGCTCCCATTTCATACGTGGGACAACATAGGCACAGAAGGGTTTGATCAGCTTTCCTAAAGGTATAGCCCCTGGAAACACGAGAAGTAATTCGATTTTCAATCTAACGTTCTTCCCGCAACTGTGATTAGGTCCTCAAAAGCCTGACCTGTCCTCATTCAGGGCTCACCTACTGAATTTCCAGATGTCTCCTCAGCTCCTTCTCAAAGGATATTGTCTTCCCTCAGGAGGGAGACAGCAGCTCACATTTCTTTGCAGCCAGTATCCACTTCCCATTTTAAAGCATCTGTTCACATTAGGGAGGGAAAGGAATCTGTACCTACCTGTTTGCTCCTAATTTTCCCTATTGTCAAGATCCCACAGAGCAAATGGCCTTGTTATGTGGTAGCAATAGGCAATAAAAGTACCTTGTGTGTGGCACGTAGAGTCGTTACAACTAAAAACCTCCAAGTAGTTGTTAAAATACTCATCAAGCTTAACAATGCCTCCTTTCATCACTGGGTCTGCCTGTGGGTAAGAACACCAGACTGGAGGTAAGGAGACTTGGGTTCTGGCCACAACTGTGCAATGTCACCTTCGCCAAGCACTTCTCTACTGATCGCTGGTGCCCCTCTTTTAAAAAAGAAAAAAAATGATGGACCGAAGTCCCTGGGCTTTTACATTTGGGTTAATTTACTAGAGAAAGGAATTATAAAGGGCATCAGTATAAAAATTTGGTTATACTTCAGATATCCTTGGTAGGCTCAGAATAAATGATCATTCTCCTCAAAAGAAAAGTCATTTTACGTTTTTGTCCCAATGCCCTTTGAGGAAAAACGCCAGGGTTTGGGGAACAGAGACAAAGAAAGCTGTGTTTGAGGTATTTTGTCCTCATCAAAGTTAAGTCCAAAAATTCATTCATGTATCTTCTCTCTCTCTCTCTCTCTCTCTCCCCTCCTCCCTCTCTTCCTTCCTCATTGATTATGAGGCTATTGTAACATAGTGAACAATAATTTTGGGTGCTGAAGACATAGGATTTCACCCAGCACTTGCCGTACTTCCATAAGGCTTTGCTTGAACTGCACCTCTTTCTAGACTTGATTTTCTTATCAATAAAATGGGATTAATAATACTTACTTATAGGATTGTTGGGTAGGTTAAATAGGATGAAGTATTTAAAGAACTAACATAGTGCCTGGCAAAAAAGAGTCCAATAAAATCTACCATGAGAAAATCTGGTTAAGCGGCTTCCCATTTCTAATTTTGGAAGCAATCAGGAGATTAACTAAAAGTGCAGCCTGGCAGACCAGGCTTCACATCCTGGCTGTGGCATCTACTTAACAGCTCTATACCTGAATGCCCTCATCTGTAAAATGTAGATCACTCTTTCCAGTCGGGCAGTTGTGAGTGTAAAATGACGTAACACCCATATAAACACTTTGTATACAGCCATATTCATGGTAAATTCTTGATCAATGTTAGACATTATCTTTATCCTTGATTATTCATTCATGAGCTTATTTACACTCTCCATCATCAATAATTCTGTCCTACAAATACTTCCTGAACACCCACGAGGTGATAGGCTCTGTGCTGTGTGCTGGACACACAACGACAAACATGTTTCATTTGCTTCCCCAGATAAGCTTATAGATTAGAGACAAACAACCAACCAGACCAAAAACCATATAGATATTTCCAATGCAGTATACTATAGTATGCACAAGGTGCTATGGAATCTCAGAGGAAAATCTCCAATCTGGGTGGGGAGTATGTTCAGAGATGATTTCATCACGGGGATGATGAATAGTTTGAGTCAAGAAGGATTAACAGCTATGAGGAGGTCAAAGGAGGCTAAGAAAAGGTGTGTGTTCTAGGAAGGTGAATATCACGAAACAGTGATTCTCAAATTTTGTGTCCCTTTAGGATCACCTGGGGAGCTTTGAAAGCCACCAGTGCCTGGGCTCCTTCCCACACCTATTAAAATAAAATTCCTGGGGGTAGGATGTGGGCATCAGTTTTTCTCAACTCCCCAGGTGATTTCATTGTGCAGCCAAGTAGGGAACCATTGGCATCAAGTATGGCAGCCTTATTAGTGTGTGGATGGAAAATGTACTGACCTGGAAAAAGGAGGGGCCGGTGAGGATGGACCTAAATAATAGGACAATGAGTTCAGACTTGACTTCTACGTGGTGGCGGGACACTGGGGAACTTAAGAGGGGAGAACAGAATGAACAGGATCTCTTCAAACACAGCTCAGAATTTCATTCCAGGCGAAGCAAACATTTTAGAAAAAAGTGATGCAAATCTTAAGAATGCATATAATGTATAGATTAGTCCTAGAAGAGTGTTCTCTGGATATGCTTTAGTAACATGTAGAGGTTATTAATATACTGATGCCTAGGGCTGTCCTCAGACGTCCAGAAAGAGTTTTGGGGATATGGGACTTTGGCGTTTGCACTTTTATTAAGTTCTCCTGAAAGACTGAGGACACCTGCCAAAGGACTTGAGTAGCTATCTTACTAAGGCTAGTCAGTCACTGAGGCGGCAACAATTCACGACCTGTGTGTGGATCAGGCCAGGGCAGTAACAGGGTCAGTTCTTGGACAGAAGGCTGCTTGGTCTCCCAGCCTCCTCATTCAGGGCTTTTCTCTCTTTTGGTCAATTTCTCTCCTCACCCTTCAACCTACAGTGCCTACAACTCCACCTGCCTTTATTCCTATTAGAATCAGCATCCCCATAGAAAACTGTAATGTGCCACTGACTCTTTACCGAGATGGAAATCACTGTCTCTGAATCTGGAACAAACTCTAACTGTGGAATGGAAGGGTTTGTCTGCTGTGAAAGGAGATGTAAGACTCTGCAAGTTCTGAATGTGAGGGGGAGACCTCCGCTGGCTGCCGGTGAGGGTGATCACGGGCTGCACTGATGCATAAAAGCAGACCCCTATCATAGCACCACCAGGCAGATCAAGGACAGAGCAGCTCATTAAGCAGTAGCTGAGGCAGCTAAGGCCCATGGTGACATGGGCACATCTGACCTGATACTTCTTAGGGGGAAGCAGGGAGAGAGATGATCTATCTTGACCCTAATGAAGACATGCCGACAAGAAGGGGACAGGCAGCTACCCCAAACCTCCAGCTCCCAGCATCTTTGAGGAATCAGACTTCTATATGCAGGCAGATAGCTGCATTCATATGACTCAACAGTGACACCCAGTGACTCTCTCTGTCAATCCCAGGCGCCTGTTCCCAGAGGATCTTGGAGGGAATTCATTTCAGCCTCCATTACCTAACACTGAAGCACCAGCAGCAATCACATCAAATTCAGTCCCCGAATAAGACAAACATAATAATAAATCCCAGTTTGCATTAACATAATCATCTAACTGTTGAAGCATATTTCTCTCCCCTGTTGGGCCATGTCTGATGTCAAACATAATAGCACCATGCAGTATTGTACCTGTTTGACTTTGGAATCACATGGAAGTGATTCTCTCATTTATATCCTCTGTCCAAATTTCAAGGGCCCTTATTTTCTGTCATTTTGAAGCACACACATCTACACACACACAATTATGTGCGCGCGCACACACACACACACACACACATTTGGGTTCATGGAAACTTTAATAAAGGAAATCAGACCCTAGGAGATAACATATCCACATCATTGTATTGGGCCACATGAATCTGGAAATGAGAGAGAGACGAACAAATTTGTCGTGTAATCAGCAGGAAGTGACCAGCACAGCGCTGGGATTCCAAACTATGGCATATGACTAGTAAGTGGAACTGGGGACATTTAGCTTAGGAAACAAAACTGCATGGAGTACAGAGAAGAGTAGGGATGATGTCCTTCCCTACTGAAGGAAAAGCATTTAAAAAAAGATATTATACTGGTTTCATTTGGTCCCAAAGGGTAAAAATAGAACTAATGAGTGGAAGTTTTGGGGAAACTGCTTTCAGCTCAACATAAGGAAACACTTTATAACATTTGGATCCACAGGGAAATGAAAGAATTTCAGGAGGCAGAGAATTTCATGTCATCAAAAACATAGCTCAGATATATCTGTGAGGATAATTCCAGTTGATAAAACACAATCAAGAGGGGAATGGATATAGAAAATGACTGGAGCAACTTTAGTAAGTAAAAGGACAGAGATATAGGCAGTCAAGAGTGCAGGGATATAATTGGGAATAGGATATGGGGGCTGATTGAACTCTTTTCTCCAACTATCACTATTTTTTCTAATTAAAGTGTTTCCTTCTTCATCTTCTCATCAGATCAGCCTTTTTTGTTTCCTATGCTACAAAGTGAGTAGAAGATGCTTGTTCCTTCTACCTATGTTCTTATATCTGCCACATGAAAAGAGGTATTTCCCCACCCTGACCTTATTTCCCTTTCCCTCCATTGTTTCTTTCTCAAGGAAGGCCCAGCTAGGATCAGGCTTGGACTCTTGGTGCAGGGAGGAGAGAATTGCATTGTACAAGTTACCCTCTCAGGTAGTGACTGGGGCAGGTAAATTATAATTTTCCAGGGCACTGAAAGATCCATTGTCAAGAAGATTAGAAGGGACGGATAACCTGAGAGAGGGAACAGATACAGAGAAAGGCCATGAGACTTCTATTTTCCCTTCAAATATTAGATCTGCTGATTTTCTGATTAATTCTAAATCATGTTGACGATACCTCTCAGTTTAACTATTCTCGTTATTCTCTGGGGTGCCTTATCTTATTCTGCCAATGAATTATAGATGATGGAAAGAGAAAGTGTAAAGAGGAAAATGAAATGACAGAAAAAAAAATGGCAACAGAAAGACCAGGGAGTATGGAAGGGTTAGTCTGGGGTTCTGATTCCATTGTTGGCTACCATCCAATGAACCAAAGTAAAAATCAAAAACTGGGAGGCTTCAGGTACTAAGCCAAGCCGGTAGAGCCATCAAATCTATCTTAAGTAGTGGATGAGGTCAAGCAGCTGGATTCTCTAGTAAGTAACTAAGCAGGGTGTCAGGGCTCAAAGAATCCATGGAGGAAGGGCTCACCATACCTGGGTGGAGAATTGGATCTGTGTGGCAGGCAAACTGAAATTCAAGACCAAGCAGGAATGTAAACCTAAAACTGAGACATGCAGTCAATCCTAAATCTGAGTGACCACAGAGATAGTTCCAACTCCTGGGGGCAGCCCAGTAGTTTTAGAAATACAGAGATATGGAGATGTGCTTCAGAGGTATATCTGAAATAAAATCCCACTTTAATCCCTTATCACAGGGGTCCCCAACCCCCAGGCTGCGGACCGCTACCGGTCCGTGGCCTGTTAGGAACTGGGCCGCACAGCAGGAGGTGAGTGGTGGGCGAGCGAGCGATGCTTCATCTGCCGCTGCCCGTCGCTCCCCATCGCTCCCATTACCACCTGAAGCATCTCACCCATCGCTTGCATTACCGCCTGACCCACCCCTTCCACTCCCCTGGTCCCTGGAAAAACTGTTTTCTATGAAACGGGTCCCTGGTACTAAAAAGGTTGGGGACCACTGCCTTATCAGTTCTACGAATTGAGGCAAGTTATTTCCCTTTCCTGAGCTTCAGTTTTCTTATTTGTAAAAGGGGGATATCTGTTTTAACCTGACAGGACCAGATTGATCTGAGGATTAGAAGAGATATTAAATGTAAAGCACGTAACACCCTGCCCGGCACACTGGAGATGTTCTTTGATCTTTGATAATAACCATCAATTTAAGTGAGAATTGGGGAGGGAATGGTCAATGGAACCCTCTTCAATAACATGCCTGTGCATTTGTGAAAACGGTGGATATCCAAATTTTGTGACTTAGCTGGTAAAGCTGGTTTGACAAATTAAAATGTCTTGATATTGATACTTCGACAATATTAAGGAATACAGTGGCTTGTGTATCAGACAAATATGCATTTCTCCTTCTCATATTCTCTTACTCCATCATTTTTCTCTGGTCTTTGCTATAGCAACCAGCTGTACTCAAGCATAGGCTAACAGTACTTGATCTCAGCTGTACTGTGTAGCTCTTATTTTTGCTCCCAAGGCTTTTCTGCCTCAGTTACATGAATCCCATGGAGAAGCCTGATCAGCCATTCTGACGCCTGCACAAAGCGGCAGGGTTATCACTTCCTGGGGTAACCCTGGACCAGCGGGGCAGGAGCTCGTGGGTACATATTCCCCCTTTCAGGTCTCAGATATTTCCGAGGCACATTCCATCCAGTTCCTCAGAACATTACCAGCAGGTTTGAACTCTAGTTTCCCCTAATAGTAACCAGCTCAATAAAAATCAATCCAAGCCAGCTTTGTATTGGCTACTTTCCCTCCTTCTCTGTTTCTCAGTTCCCTAACTCTCCAGTCCTATTGTCCCCCCACCTCAACTTTCCCCTGTTTAATTTTTCTAGACCCTGCGCTCATATACCATAGTATCAAATAATCCAAAGTAAACTACTCCACAAAACCCCTTGTCTGAGGCTCTGCTTTTTGGGGGGAATGCAAGTTACATCAGACCAAGGGCAGTAGCAAGAATTTCACAATTTTAGCACAGAAGAGTTGGGTAAGACTTCAGGGATAATCTAGTCGATTCTGACGTTTTATGGATGGGTGTGCAGAAAACTGAGTCAGTAACTTCTTCAAAGTCACACATCTAGGCAGCTGAGTGCAAATGAGGAGTCAAGATGTGAAAGGAGAACCTCAGGGGATGGGAGACAAAGTCGCCTGGGTGATGAGAGAGAAGGAAGAGCAAGCCATTAAAACATCTTAGCACAGTGGGAGTGACATGTATTGAATCCACCCTGTTAGCAGAGCAGGCGCAGTGCCCACCCTGCTGAATGCCAGGCTCCCTTGCTGACGCTTGATAAAGGTTCCATCCAGCAGCAGAGCAGCAGGCAAGAACGGGGTGACGGTGCCGCTTGCTACTTTCCCCCTACTGCTCTCCAGTGTGTGACACAGAGTTGGTGCTAAATGAATGTTTGTAGAATAATTAGCAAATTGGTGAGGTCAGACCTCTTACGGGTTCCCATCATGAATGTACACACACCCAGCATTGCTGTGTGCACTGGATATCTAGCTAAATATGAGTGTACAGCTTTGTTTCCCTTCTTTCTAAATTATTTTGTGTCTGTACTACATTAAAAAATAGTTTTAGGTGTGCATGTCATACTGTGTGTAGCCATCCTTGTGTTCCTGCATATACCTCCATTTCTGGTTACTCAAATCTTTGACAATCTGGTTCCTCAAAATCACGTCTCCACACGTTGCTAACTCCTTACCTTCCTTATACAGAGGATTTGGAGCTCTTTTCATGCTCATTTGTGTAAACATGCCTATCTTTTTCTAGTCTCACGTATTTTTGATTGTATCAATGCTGCTTTTCACAAGTTGCAAATTCTGAAAATAACTTCTTTTATTCATTTAGAAAAAAAACAAAAATAGAAACAAACAAACAGAAGCAACCTACTAAGTACCATGTACCAGGCCTGGTGCTGTTTATTACAGCTAAACCGGTGAAGACAGGGTTGCTCGGGTTTGGCGAGATCAAAGACAATTGTGGCAGACATTGGTCTTCATACTTGTCCACTGTCTCTGGGGAGTGAACACCTTGACTTATGAGGGCAGGCATTACCCTGGATTGATGTTCATCCTGAGTACTTCCAGGAACAGTGCTGGTCAAGTGCTTCTTAGTGACAAAGTGCTATGCTTTATCTCATTGAGAAAAAGTCTAGCATTGAATTTAAAATTCTTCTGGTTAAAAGTACACATATCTTCCTTCTTTGGTAGCCTTTATTCGCTATAGTATGGGACCTGGCACACAACATCCGTGATCTTTTCTTATAGCTCTTACCACCTTTTAAATTACCTGGCCAATGTTTCATCTTTACTGCGAGCTACAGGAACATGGGGAACATGTCTGTTTCTTTCAGGACTATCCCCTTACCACTTGGCAGTAGACCTAAGATGTTTGTTTTGGGCTCTATGAGTCTGTTCTATTGAGTTCCTGATCAAATGAATGAATATATCACCTATAGTGAGTCTACTTCTCAATGGTAGACTCACTATACGTAATGTAAATATAGATTGCTTATCACAAACAGTGAGGGAATGATTTATGGTACTGACCAACGCTTTTCTAACTGAGGGGCTCTGAATATGACTTTGAGGTTACCACCATTTGCAAAAAAGAGATAAGAACCTTATGTCCTCTTCAAACTGTCAGCTTCATTTTTATCTATAGAGAAACTGGGGTCTGGGTAATATGTTGTTGAAGAAATAAAAGTAATAGGTTATAAAGAAAATCTTGAAAAAGGCTAGCTCCAGCAGCCTCATCCTGTATGGAAAACCAAGCCTGGGTGGCACACAGTAACTTGCCCAAGAACTCACTGCTCACCAGTGGAAAGCTAGGTCTCAAACCAAGATCCTCTGATTTCTGGGATTCTTTGGATAATAGCTTGCTATTCTTTCTAGCCAATTTCTAGTTTCCTTGGTCACTTAATATTCAATGCAAAAAGCCTATTATATTAATTATATTAGTCTAGGACTCTTGGTATAGTTATGTACTCATTTATTTTTCACTCACTTTTTCCTGTTTCTATCTTAACAATTTCATTCCAGACGGACCTTTTATTGTAAGCAACATTAAATCCTTACTGGATGCAGCCTGAGACACAGATAATAACTCAGATATAAATGTATTCTACTCACTTAACCGTTCTGTACACAAAGGTTCCCGATTTTCCTTCATTTATATACTTTTAATTGTTCTCTCTCCTTTTTTCCAATCTCTCAATCTTTACCTGTTGACAGCCATGAGGAATCTCAAAGTTGCTCTTGCCAAGTGCCATTCTAAGGACTAACAGAAGTATTCCCACAAAACAGAATCAAACTGAGCAGAAACTAGTGACAAGACCACATTGTTTCCTAAGTTAACAGGGAAATTGAAGAACAAAGTCACTGGGAGGATCGCCCATGCTGAAGGTCTGTGGAACAGTTGTGCATGCAAAGAGGTAAATGACACAAAACAGCAAGTATTTCTTGAGTGTACAATGTACTAAGCATTAAGAGGAACACTATATATGGCATCTCATCGGATCTCCACATGAGGTAGGTAATATCATGACTCTTGTTTTACAGGTGAGGAAAACGAGGTTCAAAAAGTCACAAGGCGGGTCTTCCCTGGTGGTGCAGTGGTTGAGAGTCCGCCTGCCGATGCAGGGGACACGGGTTCGTGCCCCGGTCCGGGAAGATCCCACATGCCGTGGAGCGGCTGGGCCCGTGAGCCATGGCCACTGAGCCTGCGCTCCGCAATGGGAGAGGCCACAACAGTGAGAGGCCACAACAGTGAGAGGTCCGAGTACCGCAAAAAATAAATAAGTAAATAAAAGTCACAAGGCTAATAAGGGGCAGGACTACAACTGGAATCCAAGATTTTCTGATTCCAAAACCCAAGCTCAGAAGAGAGTGATTCTGAGGACGCTGGTTCATTAGCAGCACAGAATCCAAAACGTGGCTAAAGCTTTGGTTAAAACTCTTAAACGAGAGAAAAAAGGAGGGAAGCTTGGATGAAGCTGCTGTGCACACTCCCAGCAGCCTTGCACTAAAATCTTCACAGCCCACCTGTGAAGAGAAGACTATGCTTCTTGTGGGACAGATAAGGAGGCTTTGGCTTTGGAGCTGCCCACAGTCACCTGGCTAGGAGGTGTTATGGTCAGGATCTGAAGCAAGGTTGGAGTTCAGCTCCACCACCATAGCTTTTTGTGCTCAACTGTATTTGACACACTTGTCAATTACAGCATTAATTAACATTGTCCTAGAAACCGGTTGCCCTTGCCTCCTCCCATCTCCTTCAAGACACTCCTTCAAATAATGCTTACTAAGCAGTTGCTCTGTACCAAAAATTGGGCTGAGCATTTTCATGGACACTGAGAAGAAGCAAATGTGATTTCTCTTCTAGAGCCTGTGTAGCCTAAGTAAAGGAGATAACAGTATAAAAATACAGATAATAGTAAAGCTCATGTTGACGATGGTGATAATACTGTTTATTATGCGTCAGACACTCTTATGAGATTGAACATGCGTTATCTCATTTAACCTTTACTGCAGACAGTTGTTGATGTCCACCTGATATTTCTTTGCCCCATCTAAGTTCATCTGCAATTGACGTGCATCGTTTTGATGATGCTTAGAGCATCCTCCCTCAAGTGCCTGCATCTCTCTGCTTTTCGTCTGCCTTGATGTAAAGGCAGGACTTTTCACAGGCAGCGGCTAGAGCATCCAGGAAACCAGGGGAGTTAATGCACCCAGGGGCAACCCCTAAGCAATGAGTGTTGAGGGTGAGTAGACGAAGAGCCCAGCTTCTCCACCCCCTAATAGGACAACTCAGGCACATTCTACAAAGTTACTCAAGAGGTTCCAGTAGTCCACATGGTAACATAATCATTTATGGAAACCTTGTTTCTCTCCTCCCTATCTCACTTCCCCAATCCTCCTGCCAGTTCTTCCAGTATTGCTTCCCAAATGAATGATCTTCTCCCAAGCCACTCTTTCAGTATCTGTGTCGAGGGATAGAAGGGGTTCTAGAAAATAACCCTCAGGATGGTATCTTGGAATTGGAACTATCACTGGTCAGATAAAAACAAGGGGCTGATTGCTGCTTTTCAGGGGAGTGAAAACCGATGCCATGGTGTGGCATCACAATTACCGAGACTCACCTGTGGTGAACTGAAATGAGATACAGATAGAAGACTGGTATGCAACAGTTCTAGCACTTAAAAGATATGAGGACAATGGTAATTATAGGGATGATGGAACTGGATATATTTTGGTAAATGACCTAGAGGTCTTGAGGAATAAAAAAAAATGTAGGTTTAGTTTAATCACTATCAGATCAGGGTCTCCTGTGGAAGCCAGAAAATCACCATGGCAGTATTTCTAATCTAGAAGAGGCTGATTCATTATCAACACAGAACTTGGGCTGGTGATTTTCTCAAAAATCAAAACTCTCTTAAAAAAAAAGAGTAATAACGAAGGAAGCTAATGTGACTTGCGCATCTCCAGCAGCCAGAGGGCAGAGGCCATGATGAAAATCAAGCACAATATTACATATATAGCTACTCTAAGGAACTACAAAGGAGACAGAATATTTAGTCCCATTAGGTCTTGTATATTAATTAAATGCTTTGATAAAGAGGAATTCAAAGACTCGGAAATGGGATATCTGGGCAAATGCTCCTGAGTAAGCGAAGTCTCTAGATTACCATGCACTCTCCAGATTGGAAAAAATAGCTTTATTGTCCTTGCAAAAGAAAAGTAGACTCTCACTGCTTAGAGATCATTCAAAGATATCACCTGCAATAATTACCTCTAAGAATCGCTCCATTTGGTATGCAGACCCACCCTGCAGTAATGAAATAAAAACACATATCTGTAAAGTCTTGTACTATATCTAAAGAGCTTTTGCACAGTGAAGGAAACCACTACCAAAACAAACAAACAAAAAACAAAAAAAAACAGTCTACTGAATGGGAAAAAGATACTTGCAAATGATATATCTGATAAGGTGTCGATATTCAAAATATATAAAGAATTCATACAACTGAATAAAAAAAAAAAACACCAAACAACCTAATTAGAAAATGGGGAGAGGATCTGAATAGACATTTTTCCAAGGAAGACAAATAGATGGCCAACAGGCACATGAAGAGGTTCTCAACATCACTAATCATCAGAGAAATGCAAATCAAAACCACAATGAGATACCACTTCACACCTGCCAGAATGGCTATTATCAAAAAGACAAGAAACAACAAGTATTGCTGAGGATGTAGAGAAAAGGGAACACTTATGCACTGTTGGTGAGAATGTAAACCGGTGCAGGTATTGTGGATAACAGTATGGAGGTTCCTCAAAATACGAAATACAGAACTACTGTATGATCCAGCAATCCCATTTCTGGGTATTTACCTAAAGAAAACAAACATACTGATTTGAACAGACATATGTATCCCTATGTCCATTGCAGCACTGTTTATAATAGCCAAGATATGGAAGCAACCTAAGTAGCCATTAATAGATGAATGGAGAAAGAAGATATCTCACACACACACACCCCACACACACACTGGAATATTACTCAGCCATAAAAAGGAATGGAATCTTACTATGTGTGGCAACACGGATGGACTTGGAGGGTATTATCCTAAGTGAAATAAGTCAGACAGAGAAAAACAAGTACCATATGATTTTACTTAAACGTGGAATCTAAAAAATAAAACAAACAAAACGAAACAGAAACAGACTCACAGATACAGAGAACATACTGGTGATTGCCAGAGGGGAGGGAAAGTGGGGGGACAGACGAAATAGATAAAGGGGATTAAGAAGTACAAACTTGCGGCTATAAAATAAATGTCATGGGGATGCAATGGGGATGTAATGGATGTAAGACATCCATTGTGATGGATGCTATCTGGTCTTAATGCAGTGATCATTTCATAATGTCTAAAAATATCGAATCATTATGTTGTGCACTTGCAACTAATATAATATATATTAATTATAATTCAGTAAAAGTGTTTTCAAATGTCCACTGTAGCATTGCTTATAATAGCGGAAAATTGAAACGTATAAATTTTTCAATGGGTGATTGGATAAAGCAATTTTGTACTATTCATGCAATGGGATATCATTCAGAAATAAACTTTTGATGCAGGCAAAGATATGGATGAATCTCAAAAACATTATGTTGAGTAAAAGGAGACAGATTCACAAAAATGCATAGCTTATGATTCCATTCAAATGAATTTGTAGAACTGGCGAAACTAAGCTATGGTAAAGGAAGTCAAATAAGCGGTTCTCTGGGGAGAGGGGTAGATCTACTAAAAAGGAGCATGAGATAACTTTCTGAGGATATGAAAATATCTTGATTTGAGTAGTGGGGTTACACAGGAGTATACATTTCCAAAAACTCATCAAATTGTATACTCAAAATATGTGCATTCTATCTAAATTTACCTCAGTTAACTTTTGTTTATTGAGTGCTTCCAATGTGTCTTTCATTATTCTAAGCACTTATATAAATCATGCCGCTTGTGTCTCAGAGGAATCTTAAAGGTATTCTTTGTCATTTTACAGAAGAAGCTGAAGCACTAGAAAATTAGTCAAGGTCAGACAGCAAAGACATGGTACAGCTGAGAGTCAGTTCCAGGCAGTCTTAAACCAGAGCAAGGACTCTTAATGTCTATGTTGTAATCAAGCTCTCCCCGAAGTCTACAGCCTTAAATATTGACACTCACGGTCATTACCTGTCATTTCTGAAAAGTTGCCATCATATAATGTTTTCTTGGAATGGTAACAAACACTAAAAGATGTCTGCAATGAACGGTGGGGAAAGATATTGCAAGTTTAAATGGTGACAGGAGGCTCCAAATAGCATCCTTGAACTGCAGGCTGGGAGGCTGGCTGTCAAGAACCATCAAGGGGAGAAAGCTGCTCTGTGTGAGGCTGATCAGACAGCACCTAGAATACTGTAAACAGTTCTGGGCATCTCAACACGAGAGAGCTGTCAAGAAATTGGAAGAGATTCAAAGAGCATCAGGGAGCATGATTAAAGGACGGGAGGGATTGATTTATGAGAAAAGATTAAAAGAACTAAATACTGCCTGCGTAGATGGAGCATAACTAAGGAGGGACATACTAACAACGTAAATATTTGAAGGGCATACACACAGAAGGAGAAAGATTGTTAATGTTGCCCCATGGAGGTATAAATAGAAATTAGAGGATGGAACACAGAAATGAAAATGTTGCCCAAATATTAGGAAACATGTGCTGACAATGAGGTCAATTAGACTTTGAAGGAGCTTCCCAGAAGACAAGCAGAAATCCAGTTGTCCAAGCCATTGACAATCAGTCCTGACACAGAATAACAACATCCTAATACTTTTGGGTCTAGAAGCAGAAAAATGTGATTTTATGGAGGAATTCCCCCCCCCATCAGGGATGCTCAGTTTCAGAGAAGGTTTACAGATCTTGCAGGTGTTAAGGTAAAAAGCCAGGAGTCATTCCAGTTTTTAAAACTTCAAATCATATATCATCTTCATGAATGGATATCCGATATGAACAAGTCTTGCATTGGGCAATTTGAACACAGTGTCACTACATTTTTTGTCAGAGAAGAGCTGGGGTGGATCAGTGTATGACTTGCCCAAGAGAATACACACCTGACCCAAGACAGTAACTACTGTGAGGAATGTGTGTTGGCTCATACACTCTTGGATTGTGAAATTGCAAGCTCTCATATAATTTTACATCTACTTTGATTTACTGTTTATTCATAATTCACTTGTTTATTAAATATAAATACATATACATATATATATATATATATATTTGCATTAGACATTGCACTGAGAATACAGCAGCTGTGGACAAATCAAAGTCCCTCAAAGAGCTTATACTTTAGTTTGGGGAAAAAGATAATGGAGAAATTTAAGGAAATGACCAGTAGCAATAGGTGCAATTAAGAAAGAGAAAACAGATTGAGGAGATTGAGACGATAAGCTGCAGACTGGGAGAAAATATTTGCAAAAGATACATCTGATAAAGAGCTATTACCCAAAAAACAAAAAGAAGTCTTAAAACTCAACAAGAAAACAATCTGATTAACAAAGGAGCCACAGACCTTAATAGACACCTCACCAAAGAAGATATACAGATGGCAAATAAGCATATGGATAGATGTTCCACATCACATATCAGCAAGGAAATGATAGTGAGATACCATTACACACATATCAGAATGGCCAAAATCTGGAACACTGACAACACCAAATGCTGGCAAGGACGTGGAGCAATGGGAACTCTCATTCATGGCTGGTGGGGATGCAAAGTGGGACAATTGCTTTTCGAGGCAGTTTGGCGATTTCTTACAAAACTAAACATACACTTAGCGTACAATATAGCAATCATGCTCCTTGGAATTTACTCAAAGGAGTTGAAAATTTGTGTTCATATAAACAGCTGCACATAGGTGTTTACAGCAGCTTTTTTCATAATTGCCTAAACTTGGAAGCAACCAAGAAACCCCTCAGTAGGTGAATGGATAAATAAACTGTGGCACATCCAATGAAATGTTACTAGGTGCTAAAAAGCAATGAGTTATTAAGCCATGAAAAGACATGGTGGAAACTTAAATGAGTATTACTAAGTGAAAGAAGCCAATCTGAAATGGCTACATGGTGTATAACTTCAATTATAAGACATTCTAGAAATGGCAAAATTATGGAGGCAGCAAAAAGATCAGTGGTTGCCAGGGGCTGGGTGGGTGCAGAGAAGGAGGAATGAATAGGCAAAGCACAGAAGATCTGTAGGGAAGTGTGATACTATAACGATGGATACATGTTATACATCTGTATAAACCCAGAGAAACTACAACACTGAGAATCAACTGTAATGTCAACTATGGACTTTGGGTAATTATGACGTGTCAATGTGGGTTCATCAGTTGTAACAAATGTACCACTCTGGTGGGGGATGTTAATAATGGCTGAGGCTATGCCTGTATGGGGGCAGGGAGTCATGTAGAAAATCTGTACCTTCCTCTTAATTTTGCTGAGAACCTAAAACTGCTCTAAAAAATATTCTTACATACACACACACACACACACACACACACACACACAGAATGAGGATGGGGATTGTGATTGGAAAGTTTACATCTGGAGGTCTGCGAAGGCCATATTAGGAAAGGAATATCTGAGCAGAGACATAATTGAAGCAAGGGAGTGAGCTCCATAAAAATCTGGGAAAGTGCATATCAGGCAGAGGACAGAGCAAGGACAATTTCCAGGGATGGGATGTATTGGTCTGTCTATCTGAGCGGCCGGAGTCAAGAGTTCACTGTAGCTGGGTTGGAATGAGGGAGTATAAGTGTCGAAATAGGGGATGTAGTCAGGGCACAGATTCTAAAATGTATTATTGTGATTGTGAGCTCTTTTTACTCTGACTGAAGTCAGAAGGCATTGTAAGATTTTGAGCAGAGAAGGAACATGATCTCTCTTACATTTTAAAAGAATTCTTCTGAGTATGGTGTATAATACAGTCTGTAGGCAAGGAGGAAAGCAAAAAGACCAGTTAATGGGCTACTGCTATTATCCAGGTGAGTGGTAATGATAACTTGCACCAGGGTGGCAGCAGTGGAGGTAGGGAGAAATTATCAGATTTTGAGGGTATAACCAACAGGATCAGCCAATGAGTAGGGATGTGAGATAAAGAGATGCATCATTTTATAACGTATCATGATCCATTGCAACAATTTTCCTTGTTTTCTTTTCTAGATCACAAATCCCTTAAAAAATATTCATCACTATATTTATAGCACTTAGAAATGCCTGGAATAAGAACCACCATTTGGGGTTAAGGCTGCCTCAAGCAGAATCTCAGCTCTGCAATTTATTTGCTGTCTGACCTTAAATAGTAGTATACTAAGTGCCTCTACTTTCTTCATCTGTAAAATGAAGGATTCCCTGAACACAGGGTTTACAAGTCTGGGGCAAGTGGACATGAACAAGAGTCTGGGCTTTGTGCCACTCTGATTTCATCCAGAACAGTTCTCCTTTTATCAGTCTATATATTTATTATCTATGTAAGGTTCCATCAGGAAAAAAGGGGTTTTATGGGTAAAATATGAATGAGAAAGGGCTGGATTAAGTAACACCTACAGTCTCTTCTAATGTAATGACCATTGTGTCACTTAATAAAAGCTTATGGAACCCCTGATGAGCCAGGCACAATTTTGGGTGCTTCAAACACAATATTGAATGCAACAGGCAGAGTCTCTGCCCTAACAGGGCCCACAGGCTAGGATGTGTTCTTACTTAGGAGGGCCATGGAACCCTAGAGAGTTACATATTTTTTCAGAGAGCCACTGGACACTTTGATATTATATATAATATTTTGTAAAACTGTATGTATGTTGGATTTTCTTGGAGAGAGCATGTGCTGTTTTCATTAGTATATTTTTTGTAGAAAACTAAAGCAAAAAACAAAACCACTTTTTATTGAAATATAATGAATCCAATTCTTAAAACAGGCTTTGATCTCCAAAATTAAGAATCACTACTCATGATGATTAAAATCTCTCCCAGTTTACTTATTCTATGTTTCTATTGTTTCTTCTGCAATTTTGCTAAGACAGAGAATCTACTTGTAAATAGAAATGTGTACTGCTATTTCCTTTATGTTTATAAACATGAATTGCCACAAAAATATTTTTTAAAGTGCAGGCAAACTACACTACAGATTAGTCCAAATATAAGAAAGCATCCTATACTTCTGCCATCTACACAGGCAAATTGATAAAAAAATAAAGTAGGATGTGACTTATATCAGAAAAATGTTCATTCAATTTTGTGTTTTTTCCCTAATATTGATTTCCTTTTAACAAATATGTTTGTTTAAAAATCATCTACTAGGGAGAGGAATCTGGCTGGGAGGAGGGTGTGTTCAAGAACAAGCAACTTAAAAGTGTTCAGGGCCACTGCCCATCGGAAATCAATCAGAAGTGAAACCGAAAGCATTTGTACCATTATAATGGAAGTTGGTGGGAAACAGGATTCCATTTATGCAATTCTGATTTATAGGCAACTTTTTAATTTTCTTTTTTATTATACAAAGGCCTGAGGTCTAGTCCCAGAGCTACCACAAATTAGCTTTGTGAAAGAAAACAACTCAGTTATTCTAAGCATTAGTTTCCCTCATCTGTAGAGCCAGACTTGAAGCTCCAATATCATCAGAAGTATATCTACATTTTTTGAAACCACACTTCTAATACCTAGCACATAACAGAGACACTATAACTCTTAAAGGAATGGATGAAAAAACGAACGAATGAATGAGGGGTCTAGAAGTCATGTGGTAGGGTGGAAAGAGCTCAATAATTAAAGAAATTAAAAGACATGAATTGCTCACCCTACTTTACAAACTTATCATATGCATAACCTTGGGGAAGATATTTATAATTTCAGACCTCATTTTCCTCATATATAAAATTTGCATCACCGAGATATGTGAAAAGCATTTTACCAACAAGAAAATAATGGAGGCCGTGCTACCCATTTAATTGTGATCTCTGGAGTAGCTCTTGAGCTTTTACTGTTCTCTGACTGTACCCCTCACCAATATGCAGACTTCAAGGACAAGCCTACTAGTTCCCTGCACTCCTGGTTAGCTACCTGCTATGGAGTGATGCTCAGATAATAAAATTCAGAACAAACACCTGAAAAATATGGATACTGCTGAAGCCCAAGTTCTCTTCTCCAACCCCTCCCCCTTTGTTCATTCTACTGTCAGATCATATTAAAACAATCCTAAGGGAAAAAAAAACAACACAAACAAAAAAGCCATCTGAGCAAGCAGTAAATGTACGCAGATTATGTTAAAATATATTAAATGTGTATTGCCTTTTTCATGAATGTTGCCAGAGCTATTTTGGGGCTTGATTCAAATCCAACCTCTGAGACGTTAAGGTTTTTAAAATGCAGTTTACAAGAGAAGAGAATTTGATTTTGTATAGTATACTTCATCCTTTGGGTGTCTAAACATTTATTTAGTTATTTATTTTTATTTCTTTTGGTTGTGTCAGGTCTTAGTTGCAGGCACATGGGATCTTCGTTGAGGCATGCAGGAGCTTTTCCTTGTGGCATGCAGGCTCTTTGTTTCGCCACTCGGGCTACTCTCTAGTTGTGGCGTGTGGGTTTTCTCTCTCTAGTCGTGGTGCGTGGGCTCCAGAGCTCGTGGGCTCTATAGTTTGCAGCACGTGGGCTCTCTAGTTGAGTCCTGTGAGCTCAGTAGTTGTGGCGCAGGGGCTTAGTTGCCCTGTGGCCTGTGGGATCTTAGATCCCTGACTAGGGATTGAACCTGCGTCCCCTGCATTGGAAGGGGAATTCTTTACCCCTGGACCACCAGGTAAGTCCCTATCCTCTGGGTTTCTAAAAGAGCATCACAAGGCAACATGTTAGATCCTTGCCTTGTGGGAAGTGCAGTCAGAGCCAAGAGGCTTTGTGACTCCATTGGTGGGTCATGCTGAGCTCTGATCAGCTGACTAATTTACAAGGTGGCAATGGCATGTCTTGCTAGGGTTCAGACTACAGAGAGGGCCCAAAAGTGGGAAGTCAAAGTCAGTGCAAAGTGGAGTTTTGAGATGAAATCAGACAAAGACAAGAGGAAAAAGCTGTGGAGATGAGAAATGACAAATATCCTAAGAGTAACACAGTGAACTGACTCATCTCTGCTGAGGGTTCTGCTGTTGTTCTACATGGATAGGCCAGAATCCATCAGCTCTTCAGATCTAGCTGTGACCTAAACAATGCAATTAACTCATCATAAACACTTGCCCAGCTCTTCGCCTGGTCCCAAACATTTAGTCAGGACATTTCTCACATAGATTTGACATTATGTTCCCCTCTTTGGTAACCCCTCACTGATCCTACAGTTAATTCCTTTTTTCATACCTTCGGTGCTTCTCTCCTGAAATATTTCACTGGTTCTTTTAATGGTCTTCTTGCCCCCAAATCTACAAAACTCAAGTCATTTGATTATGTGACTCATGACACTTTCCAGTACCCATAGTTGACTGTATCTTCCAACAATCCTTTGGAGTAGGTATTATCATTCCCATTTTATGCTTGAGGGACTGACTCATGAATTTTTGAATGAAAGGGGAAAATTTATTCTCCCTGTGTGTGCTTCCACTGTATTTTTTCCATATTATTGTTACTACATTGTTTTATGTTCTATCCATCCAAATGTCCATCTTCTTTTTTTTTTAAAACAAAGTTTGCAAGCAAGTTTAGTGTTATTTATTTATTTATTGGCCATGCCACGTGGCTTGAGGGATCTCAGTTCCTTGACCAGGGATTGAACCTGGGCCACGGCATTGAAAGCCCAGAATGCTAACCACCAGACCACCAGCGAACTCCCAAAACGTCCATCTTCTAAATAAGAACATAAACTCCTTAGGGACTGGGTCTTATTCATCTTTATATCTCTGGTGCCTAGAACACAGTGAATGCTATTTAAACTTTTGAATGACCATGTAAAAACATGCATGAATGAATGAATTAAAATGAATAGTGTTGGTGGTTCTATAGTCCTTTAAAGGGCAGGAGAGTGGATGTGCATTATTTCCTGTAGTATGTTTTATAAAATTCTAGGAGATAATCTATGGCAAACTAAAAGCTCTTGAGTCCAACAAGATTGTAAAATTTGAAGAATCTCCAGAATATTCTCAAATCAAATCCAAGAAGTCACAAAGCAGAGACATTAAAAAAATTTTTTTGTTGGGACTTCCCTGCTGGCCCAGTGGTTAAGACTTCATGCTTCCAATGCAGGGGCACGGGTTTGATCCCTGATTCCGCATGCTGCATGGCCAAAAAAAATTTTTTGTTGTTGAATGAAAGGTTTTCCAAGTTCACTGGATTACAGACACCTCCTTCTCTTCTTCCTCCTCTTTCTATTCTCCCTCCTGCCTTCGCCTTCTCCTTCTTCTTTCCTTTTTACATAAAAGGAATTAACATCCCTCCAAAATAATCACTATACAAATATAAACTAAGAATCATAGGCCCAAAATGATACCTCTTCTGAGTACTTTAGATACTGTCTGTAGGCAGAGACCTCTCCAGGAGGTATCTTCAAATTGAGATTCCATATGTCTAGACAGAAGACACCTCAGTGGTTCAGAGGTTTGGTCTTGTGACAGCCCTACTCTGAATCATTTGTCATGTTCTTGAGAGTCTAATATAAGCTTTGATAGCGTACCTTTTTCCAATGGTTGGAAGATTCCAGAGAATGTTAAAAACAACAGAGCTGAAGGATTAGGTATGCAGGTGAGGCACAGTCTTGGTAGCTGCATCAAACACTAGGAATGTTTTATTGGAGAAGAGAGGCATGCACAAAGCTCTGTGCATTTTCTAGTCTGAACAAAACTGAAGAAATCACAAGTCAGTTCTCAGCACTGACTCACAGTCCCTAAAATGGTGAGGATGGAAAATCACTGCTCTGAGTAGAAACAAAATGAAATATTTCTGAACACCTTTCCCTGACAGGTTTAAAAAAGCAAAGGAAGCAAAGGAAGGGGGTTGCTGGCTGTGAAAAGTCTTGGATGAATGTATTGAGAGCAGTTATTTTAGTGGTGCTGGTGATAAAAATTAAATGGGGACCTTATGGGAGATGTACGTTTCATAGGAATGTGTTGGGACAAATGCAGGTTTTTAGAGGCACTCTCAGAAGCTGGGCAAAGGTGGCAAAAAAATACAAAGTCAGAAGAGGGACAGGGTGAGAGGAGGAGGGAGACCAGAAAAGACACACTTTGCAAAAGCAGAGGAGATCACATTTAAGGATATCTGGGACAGACAGCCTGTAAAATACTCAATTCTAGCAAAACAAGGGGGCAGGAGTTAGATAAGAAGGAGGAATCAAGGGAAGGAGAAAGAAGGAAGAAAGACAAAAGGAGGAAGAGCGATAGGAGAGAATTCAGAAAGAACATAAGGTAGAGAGGAGAGAAAGGAAGGCATGAGTGTGTATCACTGCAAATTAATAAGACACTGCTTAATAAAACTGCAGAGACCCTGGGGGGTCACACGAACCTGGGTTAGGAATCAACCTCTGCTATTTAGTAAGTGTAGACCTTAAACAGATACATAAATTCTCTGAATATTTGTTTCTCTTTTTTTTTGAAATGGGGATAGGAATATTTATCTCACTGAGTCATTTTATTATTTAAATTAAATAATGTTCATGAACGGTCTAGTACCAAGCCTACTGTATTGTTAGCATTCTCGCATAGTTACTTAAAAAAAATTAGTAACATAAGTATCTAGGCAAAAAGTGGAGAAGGTCCATTTCCTTACCATAATGAGTTCTAGGCATATATGTTAGCTTATATTATGATTATTTTTAGTAAAATAGTGTCATCATTAATTATTTCAGGCAAAGATAATCTTTTGCCTTGTGCCTGTGTATACGATATTCTGTAGAACCTTAATCCTGTTGGTAGTTCATGAAGAGGCTCATTGATTATATCATCTTTATCTAAATCTGAGTAATGGTTTCAAGAAACAGAAAAACATTCTGACTAGCCTTGGCCAAGGGGATTGTAAGTATGATAGAGGGTTAGGCAGGGAACTGAAGTTCAACAAGGGCTGCTAGGTCTCTCAATGGTCCAGAATCAGACACTAAGAGGATCTCCAGACAGAGCAGGTTTTACTCTGGGTGGGCACAGTTTCTCACTGTGTCTGCTTTTCTTTAAACACACCAACCCTCTCTACCTCCAGATGCAAGCGGACTGAACTCTACTGCTCTGTCTTGGAGATGGCCATAGTTCCCTAATGTTTATAAGCACCATTCACAAAAGAGTCCCAGTTTGATGGTGTCCCAATTTCCTACCTACAGGACAGAGAATATGATCTTCCCAGCAAGAAGAAGGAAACTTGCATCATTTAAAAAACTTGCATCATTTAAAAAACTCCATTAAAAAGTGGAGGGCATAGGGAAAAGTTCTTGGGAATGAGTCAGATCTCTGAAAGAAAACTGTTTGCTCTGAGTTTTTGGTGCGTCATTATACCTATTTGTGTATTAAAGACATCAAAGCATCTACACAGAAATCTGTTCAGCATTGTTTAACTCAGCCTTTATAAAACTTCTTTTACCCAGAGCCTTTTATTAACATGAGAACAAATGATGGAGCTGTATGGGATTTCACAGGACATGTGGGATTTTAGAGCCAAGGGGTAGGAGGCATAGAAACCTTAAACATAGATGGGCCATAATGATCAGTGGTTCTACGTGGTCCCATTTCACAAGTGAGGAGAACTGAGACTCAGAGAATGAAAATATCCTAGGTCGCATAGCTAGGGGGTGGCAAACTGGTACCCGATTCTCTGAATCCCCAGTTTAGTACTGTTCTTTCACAGCCTGCTGACCCCCAAGGGCTGCCATTGTTGACGTATTATCAGTTAATCTATGAAGCTGGCTGCCATCTGAACCCCTAACCCATTAAGCCCTCAGGATTGGCATGTTGAGATTGGATTTTTAAAAAGGAGCCAATGGAAAAAAATCACATGTAATTCACTTGGCTGGGGCACAGCTATTCTATAAAGTGAAGGATGCCTGGAGCATGAGCCCAGTATGACGCTCTTCCAGACTACAATGTCTTCAGCTACTCTATTCATTAAAACATTTTTAATTTCTCTGAGACAAGTTGGTAGCAATTATCAATCACCAGTGACGTGTTATTGGATGGATTCAGAGATGAGCAGGTGAAAAGTACTAGAATGTGGCTGAACTCACTACCCAGACCACCCTCTTCTCCCAATCAGCCCACCCCTATATAGAAACATTTCAATATCCTGGCTTCTTAATTTTGTTGTGAGTTTTGATCATAAATCTTTAAATAAATATGCTTCAAGATAAACCAGTAAAAGGCAATTAGATGTTTCATTTGCGGCCAAAGTATAGTTATTTTGCAGAATTTGGCTGTTTAGCAGAAGACATTTTGAGATATAAGATTAAGATAACAAAGAAATTAGTCTGTACATGCTCAATTACTTCATGTGATGCTTTGTCTGGATCCTGCTACCTTCAACTTTTCTTTACTCTGTTGCATGATTTGGCTCTCAAAAATACATGCTTGACCACATAAAAAGTATTGGGACCATCTAGCCTCATTGTAGAAGGGCTCATGAATGTTATTTCAGTCATTTGTAAGACTAAACAGAAAGCTGGTTTTACTGGGATCTAGCTCTAATATGTCTTGCTTTTAGTAATTGGGCTTCTGCTTTATTTTTCTGATTGGATGTCCATCTTATATTTAAATTTGAATAATTCAATTACATTTTTGCTCTTATGTGCCTGAGTCCCAGCTTGTATAACATGCCAGGTAGTAGTGGTGTGGTTCTGCCATTGGAATTAGACACTTGGATTTGAATCTTATACTAATATTTGCTAGCTTTGTGACCTTGGGCAAGTTACACAACCTAACCTAGACTCAAGTTTTCTTTTTTGAACAACGGGGCTGATTATTTCTACCTTAGAGAAGTTAAAGATAGATGTTTCATATAAAGCACTGTTGTTCTCTCTATATATTTAAAGATGCTAATTACTCATTTCTGTACTATTTTAGGTCTTTGAAATTGGATATTTGTTTATCTTTTTTCCCTCTTTTTCCTCATCATCATACTCCACCTATTCTTTGGTACACCTGTCTACCACCTCCACCGAGACCTCCTGTACCACAGGGCCACAGATCCTCTGGAAATGGGTTATTTATTCTCCATACTCACTGATATTTGCCTTCCACTTCCTTTCAGTGAAATGAGTCTGTGTCTGCTGACTCCACTGACGATGTCTAAATTTCCAACCTTAAAACCTTCCAATCTGATGGTACCACACAAACCATATGCCATTGTCTGAGAATATAGAAACTGGTTGTCTCATAAAACATATACCAAGATTTTAAGAAAACAGAATTGATAAATATAATGTTTATATTATCTGTGATCCATTTTCAAAATACAGTTACGTATTCAAATCAGGCAATTTATACCTTCTATTCAAGTTTTTCAGCAATTAAATTATTTGAAAAATTCTCCCATGATAAGATCAGGGAGCAGATGCAGGTGCTATACAAGTCACTTCAACAAGTCTTTGAAATAAACAACAAACAGGCAAAATATATGTGGTTGAGAAGTCCAAGATGAAGGTGCTGGCAGATGTGGTGTTTTGTGAGGACCAGCTTCCTGGTTCGCAGATGACTGTCTTTTCCCTGTAACCTTACATGGCACATGGGAGAAAGGATCTCCTTGGAGTCTTTTTTATAAGGGTACTAAGCTCTTTCATAAAGGCTCTGCCCTTATGACCTAAATCACTTCCCAAAGGCCTTACCTTCAAAATACCATCACATTGGGGATTTAGTTTCAACATAAGAATTTTGGGGGGACACAAACAATTGTTCTACAGCATTGTGGAAGTAGTTAACCTCAGGATTGCAAATTAAAGCATTCCCGTTTTGATGAAAACAGGTTACTTTCAAATGCAATCTGAATGGTGTGGTCAACGAAAAATAAAAAAGAAATAGTATAAGACTTTTCAATTTCATACCTACGGGATGGTAGAGGAATGATGCTGGAGGAATGGTAGAATGTAAAATAATGATTATTAATTAATGACAGGATACAAGAAAGGAGAATGGTTAAAGATTTTGACGCAGAAGCCTATGATGAGGAGATGAATTTTGTATGTGATTGAGGACACTGTCATACCATGAAGGCATCAATCTCCAAAATAAAACCAATACACAACTGGTATGGTATTGAGTGCTAGAAATATGAAAAGGAGTCAGTATTTGCCTTCATTTTCATAAAGCCTACATCTAATGAAGAAGACAAAAATTCAGTTGAAGTAGGAGTAAATGCAGAGGGATCACAGAGGTCAGAGAAAGGTGCACTGATAGTAAAGAGGAGGAATCATATCTGGCACACACGATAAGATATGGGAGAGGGTAAATGTCACTGAAGAAAAACAATAAAGGATCAATAGTCATCTTCATAAGATGGCAAGAGGATACTCCAAGAACAGGGGACAATTTTAAGGATAAGGGAAACTTCGGTGAAGATGATAAAACCGAACAAACAAAAAGTCCAATTTTCACTAATCTACAAAAGGCTCTATTGTTCCCAGAGCTTTATTCAAACTATTTGAAACTAACTTCTAGACCAATGCTATGGTAGCAATCCAAGACATGGTGTGGGTTGAAAATATAAATTGCCTCAATAAATGCTGGGGTGGGAGGGGTGAAAACATAGGTTATTAAGGGAAACCATGTCTCTGGAACATAATAGGCAAGGTATTCATGGAGTCAGCTGAGGCCATGGGTACTTTACCCAAATGATCTCACTTAATCCTCACAACAGCCCCATGGCAGATGTGGAAGCTGAACTAAGAAACAAAATAATTCACTCAGAGTTAAGAAATTAATACTAATCAATGGTGAGAGCCAGTCCAGGTCTGTTGGACTCCAAGGTATTTTTCCTGTACAATGATATTCCCATGATGTCCCCTAAAATAACTGGAAATATTGAATGAGGGAGAGAGAGCGGGTGGAGAAAGACATAGAGATGAGAGGGAAAGAGAAAACAAGTGATCTTTATTATGGTGTTTATCCTGTAGTTAATTTTTGTAATATTCCTTTTTAGTGTCAGTCCCTCACATCCAGTTGAGCCTCCCAAAGGGAAATGCAACTCATATTTTTGTTGAGCCTCATGAGGCCTGGCATGTGGTAATATTCAATATATTGATAAAATAAGTAATTAATAAAATAAATGTAAAGATGTATATAAATGTGTTATCAGAATTTCTACATATTTTTGACTTGGAATTAAAAATTGTGTCCCTAAAAAAACAAAGAGAGAGAAATCATGTCTATTTTGGAGAATGACCTTTTGAAATATACATCAATAAAGACAGACATGTCATTTTACAAACTATTTCTCAATGTGCCTTGTGGATAATGCCTGGGACATTACAGAAAGATTGGATGTCGTCATAATACGGAGGTTGGTCTTTCACTCCTGGAAGAACTAGTCAGTCATGGTTCCTAATGTGAACTTTTCATCACTGAGCTGAGACTATAATCTTTGATCCACTGAATATTATTCATTAACATACTTCAAGTATTTGATCAACATTGAACAATGCCTGAATGCAAGTCTGAAGTCTTTGAGAATCCATTCTCAGGACACAAGTCCTTCAAGAATAATAGAGCTTTCATCCATACCACTCCTCTCATATTGGTCCTTCAGTGTCACCATGACCTCCACTTTGGTAAATCTAATGAATGAGACTGGAGCAAAACTGTTTGACCCATCAGCATAATTTGACACAGGGGATCGCTCCTCCCTTTTTGATACGTGCTCTTCACTTCTCTTCCCGAACATCATACTCTTCTGGTTTCTTCCATGCTCACCGACTCCTTAGTCCTTCTTAGTCTCCTTGGCTAGCTCCGCTTCATCGCACTGACCACTTACGTTCAGTGTATTTCCAGGCTTAGTATTAAACATCTTCTTTGAATCTATTCACTTCCACATGACTTTGAATACCATGTATACTTCATAACTCTCAAAGTCATCCATTTAATTCTGAAAATTAATTTATGTCTAATAATGTCTACTGAACGTTTCCTTAACTTGATAACAGTCATCACAAACATGAAAATCCAAAACTGAACTCTTGATCTACTGCTTTTCTACCTCCAAAACTATTCCACTTAGAGGCTTTCTTGTCTCAGTTAATGGTAACTCTATCCCTACCTTCTCAGACCAGAAATCCTAGAGTCATTTTGAGTCTTCTCTTCCTTTCAAACCTCATTTCCAATTTGGTAGCTAATTCTGTTGGTCTTACATTTGAGGTTATATCCAGAATTTAATCACTCCTCACTACCTCCACTGCTACTCTTATGATTCAAGCCACTCTTATCTCTCACCTGGACTATTACAATAGCCTCGTAACTACTTTTTCTCTTTCTACCCTTACCACCCTTCTCCTCTCAATGCTAAACACGGAATCCAGATTAGTTTTATTCAAATGCAATTCAGATAATGTCGCCCCTTTGCTCAAATCCTTCCAACAATTGAGTCTTCATGTCATTAAGAGTGCAATGGCCTACAAGACCCCAGGTGACCTGAGATTCAAACCTCTCTGATCTCAACTCATTTTCCTTACCAGCCACAATGACCTCCTTGATGTTCATTAAACATCAAGGAACATGTATATCCTGATACACTGAACTTGTTCCCTTTGCCTGGAATATTCTTCTGGATATGTCACACATACTACCTTGATATATTTGTTTAAATCTCACCTCCTCTTTGGTGCCTACCTTGGCCACCATATTTTAAGTTGTATTCATTACTCCCTGAACTCTCCATTCTTATTCCCTACTTTATTTTTTTCTATGGTATTTTTTACCTTCTAATACATTATACACTCTAGTCTATTCTTTTTATTATGGGCCTCCCAATAAAATGCAAATTCTATGAGGACAAAGACTTTGCTTTTTGTACTGTTTTATACCCTGTGCTTAAAACTGTTATTGTAACATCCATAGTGGGAGCTCAATAAATGTTTGTTGAATGAATGAATGAATAATATAGATCCTAAAGTTACAGAGTGTGCTAGAGGCGGAAGTAATCTTAGGAATTATCTAAGGTGATTTACTTACATTTTTTTACAGATGAAGAATCTGAATCTTTGAGAAATAAACCGACTCATCTGAAATAGGAAATAGTTCTCCTAGTATATAGTTCAGATTATCATTTTTCTTGCCGTTGACTACAGAGTCAGGTACAATGCTTGGCTTGAAGCAAGTGCTCAGTGAGTCTCTTTTGAATGAATGGGTCCAGGGTTCTTTCACTACACCTTACTAACAGCCTTAACTTGTAATTAGGTGGATCTATGGGAAGTAGTTGGGTGCAACAGATTACTTCCAAAGTTTATTTCAACTATAAATTTCTATTGGATGGGCATTCTAAATAACTAGCTAGTTATTATATAATCATACTTTCTTCTCTCCCCCATACTTCTCCTTACTCCCTTTCCAATAGTTGTGCACAACTTCCACCTCCTCTCCTGAAAAGGAATATAAAAATCTCTCTCTTTGGACCGTAGAATAAATGCCTTCTAAATAAAGTACGAAAATTATGCATTCCTAGGTACCTGGACCAGATTTTTGGCCATGGGTGGCATGATTTGGGAGAATTTGAGGTGATTTTAGTTAGCTCATATTTATATACTATTTTAATTCCTAAAATCCCATCTTTAACAAATTATCACATTCTCTTCTTCTTAAGCTTCTTTTTGTAATGCAAAGAAAAAGAAGTTCATTCACTCTTTCATTCAACACATTTTAAAATATCTAATAGTCTTTGTGTGATAACATTGACCATAGCATTGTCTTCATGAAGTTTACAGCCCAGAGAAAGGCAGGTATTAATAAAATAATTACACAAAAACATTACTAATTTAAAACTGTGGTAAGTGACTTGGTGAAAATTACAGGTTGCCATGAGAATATAGAACCACTCTAGGAGTGAAATGGGTCATGAAAAAGCCACAATGAATCTAAGACATGAAAGATAAAGAACATTAACTAGGAAGGTTTTTTTTTAACATCTTTATTGGACTATAGTTGCTTTGCAATGGTGTGTTAAGTTTCTGCTTTATAACAAAGTGAATCAGTTATACATATACATATATCCCCATATCACCTCCCTCTTGCATCTCCCTCCCACCCTCCCTATCCCACCCCTCTAGATGGTCACAAAGCACCAAGCTGATCTCCCTGTGCTATGCAGCTGCTTCCCACTAGCTATCTATTTTACATTTGGTAGTGTATATATGTCCATGCCACTCTCTCACTTCGTCCCAGCTTACCATTTCCCCTCCCTGTGTCCTCAAGTCCATTCTCTATGTATGCGTCTTTATTGCTGTCCTGCCCCTTAGTTCTTCAGAAACTTTTTCTTATTTTTGTTAGATTCCATATATATGTGTTAGCATACAGTATTCATTTTTCTCATTCTGATTTATTTCACTCTGTATGACAGACTCTAGGTCATCCACCTCACTACAATAACTCAATTTCATTTCTTTATATGGATGAGTAATATTCCATTGTATATATGTGCCATGTCCTCTTTATCCATTCATTTGTTGATGGACACTTAGGTTGCTTCCATGCCCTGGCTATTGTAAATACTGCTGCAATGAACACTGTGGTACAAGATTCTTTTTGAATTATGGATTTCTAAGGGTATATGCCCAGTAGTGGGATTGCTGGGTCGTATGGTAGTTCTATTTTTACTTTTTCAAGGAACCTCCATACTGTTCCCCATGGTGGCTGTATCAATTTACATTGCCATCAACAGTGCAAGAGTGTTCCTTTTTATCTACACCCTCGCCAGCATTTACTATTTGTAGACTTTTTGATGATGGCCATTCTGATTAGTGTGAGGTGATACCTCACTGTAGTTTTCATTTGCATTTCTCTAATGATTAGTGATGCTGAGCATCCTTTCATATGTTTGTTGGCAATCTGTATATCTTCTATGGAGAAATGTCTGTTTAGGATTTCTGCCCATTTTTGGATTGGGTTGTTTGTTTTTCTGATATTGAGCTGAATGAGCTGCTTCTACATTTCAGAGATTAATCATTGTCAGTTGCTTCGTTTGCAAATATTTTCTCCCTTTCAGAGGGTTGTCTTTTCATCTTGTTTATGGTTTCATTTGCTGTGTAAAAGCTTTTAAGTTTCATTAGGTCCCATTTGTTTATTTTTGTTTTTATTTCCATTTCACTAGGAGGTGGGTCAAAAAGGATCTTGCTGTGATTTATGTCATAGAGTGTTCTGCCTATGTTTTCCTCTAAGAGTATTATAGTGTCTGGCATTATATTTAGGTCTTTATTCCATTTTGAGTTTATTTTTGTGTATGGTTTTCGGGAGTGTTCTAATTTCATACTTTTACTTGTATCTGTCCAATTTTCCCAGCATCATTTATTGAAGAGGCTGTCTTTTCTCCATTGTATATTCTTGCCTCATTTATCAAAGGTAACGTGACCATATGTGCATGGTTTTTTCTCTGGGCTTTCTATCCTGTTCCATTGATCTATATTTCTGTTTTTGTGCCAGTACCATACTGTCTTGATTACTGTAGCTTTGTAGTATAGCCTGAACTCAGGGAGCCTGATTCCTCCAGCTCTGTTTTTCTTTCTCAAGATTGCTTTGGGTATTCGGAGTCTTTTGTGTTTCCATACAAATTGTGAAATTTTTTGTTCTAGTTCTGTGAAAAATGCCATTGATAGTTTGACAGGGATTGCATTGAATCTGTAGATTGCTTTGGGTAATATAGTCATTTTCACAATGTTGATGCTTCTAATCCAAGAACATGGTAATCTCTCCATCTGTTTGTATCATCTTTAATTTCTTTCATCAGTGTCCTATAGTGTTCTGCATACAGTTCTATGGTCTCTTTAGGTAGGTTTATTCCTGGGTATTTTATTCTTTTTGTTGCAATGGTAAATGGGAGTGTTTCCTTAATTTCTCTTTCAGATTTTTCATCATTCATGTATAGGAATGCAAGAGATTTCTGTGCATTCATTTTGTATCCTGCTACTTTACCAAATTCATTGATTAGCTCTAGTAGTTTTCTGGTAGAATCTTTAGGATTCTTTATGTATAGTATCAGTCATCTGCAAACAGTGACGGTTTTACTCCTTTTCTGATTTGAATTCCTTTCATTTCTTTTTCTTCTCTGATTGCTGTGGCTAAAACTTCTAAAACTATGTTGAATAATAGCGGTGAGAGTGGGCAAGCTTGTCTTGCTCCTGATCTTAGTGGAAATGGTTTCAGTTTTTCACCATTGACAACGATGTTGGCTGTGGGTTTGTCATATGGCCTTTATTATGTTGAGGTAAGTTCTCTCTACACCTACTTTCTGGAGGGTTTTTATCATAAATGGGTGTTGAATTTTGTCAAAAGCTTTTTCTGCATCTATTGATATGATCATATGGTTTCTCTCCTTCAATTTGTTAATATGGTTTAACACATTGATTGATTTGCGTATATTGAAGAATCCTTGCATTTCAGGCATAAACCCCCAGTTGATCATGGTGCATGATCCTTTTAATGTGCTGTTGGATTCTGTTTGCTACTATTTTGTTGAAGATTTTTGCATCTATGTTCATCAGTGATATTGGCCTGTAGCTCTTTTTTGTGACATCTTTGTCTGGTTTTGGTATCAGGGTGATGGTGGCCCCATAGAATGAGTTGGGGAGTGTTCCTCCCTCTGCTATATTTTGCACGAGTTTGAAAAGGATAGGTGCTAGTTCTTCTTGAAATGTTTCTTAGAATTTGCCTGTGAAGCCATCTGGTCCAGGGCTTTTGTTTGTTTCAAAATTTTTATCAGGTTCGATTTCAGTGCTTGTGATTGGTCTATTTATATTTTCTATTGCTTCCTGGTTCAGTCTCAGAAGGTTGTGCTTTTCTAAGATTCGTCTGTTTCTTCCAAGTTGTCCATTTTATTGGTTTATAGTTGCTTGTAGTAATCTCTCATGATCCTTTGTATTTCTGCAGTGTCAGTTGTTACTTCTACTTTTCATTTCTAATTCTGTTGATTTGAGTCTTCTCCCTTTTTTTCTTGATGAGTCTGGATAATGGTTTATCAATTTTGTTTATCTGCTTAAAGAACCAGCTTTTAGTTTTATTGATCTTTGCTATTGTTTCTTTCATTTCTTATTCATTTATTTGTGATCTGATCTTTATGATTTCTCTCCTTCTGCTAACTTTGGGGTTTTTTTCTTCTTCTTTCTCTAATTGCTTTAGGTGTAAGATTAGGTTGTTTATTTGAGATGTTTCTTGTTTCTTGAAGTAGGATTGTATTGCTATAAACTTCCCTCTAAGAACTGCTTTTGCTGCATCCCATAGATTTTGGGTTGTCGTGTTTTCATTGTTATTTGTTTCTAGGTATTTTTTGATTTCTTCAGTGATCTCTTGGTTTTTAAGTAGTGTATTGTGTAGCCTCCATGTGTTTGTATTTTTTTACAGATTTTTTCCTGTAATTGATTTGTAGTCTCATAGCATTGTGGTCAGAAAAGATACTTGATATGATCTCAATTTTTTAAAATTTACCAAGGCTAGATTTGTGACCCAAGATATGATCTATCCTGGAGCAAGTTCCATGAGCACTTGAGAAGAAAGTGTATTCTGTTGTTTTTGGATGGAATGTTGTATAAATATCGATTAAGTCCATCATGTTTAATGTGTCATTTAAAGTTTGTTTTTCCTTATTTATTTTCATTTTGGATGATCTGTCGATTGGTGAAAGTGGGGTGTTAAAGTCTCCTAGTATGATTGTATTACTGTCAATTTCCCCTTTCATGGCTGTTATCATTCGCCTTATGTATTGAGGTGCTCCTATGTTGTAAATATTTACAATTATTATATGTTCTTCTTGGCTTGATCCCTTGATCATTATGTTGTGTCCTTCTCTGTCCCTTGTAATATTTTTTATTTTAAAGTCTATTTTGTCAGATATGAGAATTGCTACTCCAGCTTTCTTTTGATTTCCATTTGCATGGAGTATCTTTTTCGATCCCCTAACTTTCAGTGTGTATGTGTCCCTAGGTCTGAAGTGCATCTGTTGTAGACAGCATATATACAGGTCTTGTTTTTGTATCCATTTAGCCAGTCTATGTCTTTTGGTTTGAGCATTTTTCCATTTTCAGTTAATGTAATTATTGATATGTATGTTCCTATTACCATTTTCCTAATTGTTTTGGGTTTGTTATTGTAGGTCTTTTCCTTCTCTTGTGTTTCCTTCCTAGAGAAGTTCCTTTAGCATTTGTTGTAAAGCTGGTTTGGTGGTACTGTATTCTCTTAGCTTTTTCTTGTTGTAAAGGTTTTAATTTCTCTGTTGAATCTGAATGAGATACTTGCTGGGTAGAGTAACACTAGTTGTAAGTTTTTCCCTTCCATCACTTTAAATATGTCCTGCCACTCCCTTCTGGCTTGCAGACTTTCTGCTGAAAGATCACCTGTTAACCTTATGGGGATTCCCTTGTGTGTTATTTGCTGTTTAGGAATCCGCTCTTCTCGTGCACCCAGAAACAATGGTCTCTTGACTGTTAGGCAGTTCCAGACTTTTTCCTGGACTCCCTCCCGGCTAGCTGTGGCACACTAGCCCCCTTCATGCTGTGTTCATGCAGCCAACCCCCATCCTCTCCCTGGTGTCTGACCTCCAAAGCCCGAGCCTCAGCTCCCAGCCCCCGCCCATCCCGGCGGGTGAGCAGACAAGCCTCTCGGGCTGGTGAGTGCTGGTCGGCACCAATACTCTGTGCGGGAATCTCTCCGCTTTGCCCTCTGCACTCCTGTTGCTGCGCTCTCTTCTGTGGCTCTGAAGCTTCCCCCCCGCCCATCCCCCATCTCCTCCCGCGAAGGGGCTTCCTAGTGTGTGGAAACTTTTCCTCCTTCACAGCTCCCTCCCACTGGTGCAGGTCCTGTCTCTATCCTTTTGTCTCCAGTTTTCCTTTTTTCTTTTGCCCTACACAGTTACGTGGGTAGTTTCTTGCCTTTTGGGATGTCTGAGGTGCTCTGCCAGTGTTCAGTAGGTGTTCTGTAGGAGTTGTTCCACATGTAGATGTACTTTTGATGCATTTCTGGGGAGGATGGTGATCTCCACGTCTTACTCCTCAGCCATCTTGAAAGTCCTCCCAACTAGGAAGTTTTTAGGAGTGGGAAATTCTTCCAGGTGGAGGTGGACACCTATGCAAATATTCTGAGGGTAAGTGATGGGGAGGTGACAGCTTGGCTCAAATGAAAACCAATTACCAATTTTTTGGAAAAGAACAGAACAAATTGAAGACAAGGTTGCATATGTAACAGGGTCTAGATTTTCAGTCTTTAAGAGTAATGGGGAGGTTTTGAGATGGGAAAGAGTTGGTCTTCCAAATTAAATTATGTACATGAATATTTAAGTGATTTAGGTTTTCAGATAGAAAGACTTGTAAACAAGATGAGTTGTTAGTGGCTAAAATGAGAAACTGTTTTTGAACATTGATTTTATCTGCTTCAAAATTTCCCCGGATACCATTCCAAGTCTGTGTATACACTGGTATTTTTTAGCATTGCCACAACATATGCACTCATCTTATGACTTTTTTTCCCTCCTTTTATAGAATCTCAGTTTAAACAGATTTCCCTGTCATTGTTTTCCAGAAAGGCCTTCTAGTGTTTGAGCTTAAAAAAATGAGTTCAATCTTAGTTCAGCTTGAGGTTTCTGCACTAGTTCAAGTCAGTTCTTGATTTACCTAAACCAGTTTCTTTTCCTTGGGCAATATTAGTCTTGCCTCGATCTGTTCTTTAGATGAAATAGAGTTGATAGTTTCAATTTCACAAGAACTCATATTAGAAGCTATTTCTCTTTTAAATAATAACAGAATTCCAGGCAAAGATGGTCAGGTGGCAAAGTTTCATACAGCTGTGAATGATAGGCTATTACTGGAATAGATTCAAATGTTTAATTATTCATTGGGAAAAGGTTGTCTGGAGGCTTCACACAAGAAGAGACTTTATTGATTTTTATTATTCAGGGAAGGTAATAATTTTGATATAAAAAAACAAGCTCCAATTCCTCTGTTAAGCAATAATGACAAAATGTTTGTCCAAATAATGCTAGCAACTGAGAAATCGAAGGGTCCAAAGAGACCCTCTTCTTTATTTCATGTCATCAATCTTGTGGTCTCCAAACCTGCAGGGAGTGTCCCAGTAACATAGGTTGCACTTGAACCCGTGTCCCCTGCATTGGCAGGCAGACTCTCAACCACTGCGCCATCAGGGAAGCCCTGAAGTTGTTTTTGAAGTTGAGAAAAGATACACCAATTTCTTTTTTTTTTTTGTATTTATGTCAGTATCAGACTAATGTCTTTGACAGAGTACACTGTAATAACAAGCCCAGTAACTTCAGACATCAGCCTATATTTTTAAGGACTCTTGTGGTCCTATAGCAAACGTAGGTCATAACCATATGAGGTCCAAGGTACGAAAAGATTAATATATATTACATATTGCGAGTGAACAAAAGCAAACAGAATTTACAGAGGGATTAAGAATAGATAAAAGATGAAACAATAATGTAACGAATAATCCAAAGTACTCAGAGGCAGCCTCACGTAAAGAAAAGAACATTTGCTGAGTAAACTGAGAACACCTAAGTTTTAGGTCTACTCCTGCTTCTAAATAGCAACATATTTTGGGGAAAACTACTTTGTCTTTTCAGGTTTCAGTTTCGGCAACTGTAAAATGGAGTCAATAAAAAAAATATGTCTGAAGCCCTGTCCCAGATCTATGATTTTACAAAGATCATTGAGAAAATGATGGGAGGGTTTGGGAGCTATGACTGTAATTGGCTAGAGGGAAATTGGAAGAAGTAATGAAAAAGGAAACATCAGTGTATTTCCCAGTAATAAGAGGAGAAGGAAGTGAAATGAGGGAATCAGAAGGCTAACTAGGAGGATGGATGGAGTTTGCAGTTATATAAGATTTAAGGTTGATTTACACATTTACACATTGATGCAGTATGGCTAGAAGTCTAAAGAAAAGGCATCAGCAGAATAGGTGTCTTTCTGCTTTCCTCTCATGAGTTTTCAATCAGATTTGTACACCATATATTCTTCCCCCCACTCCATATTTATGGAACATTCAATACAGGACAATGTGCCAAGTCCTTATCCCATGTAATCTTGAAACATAAGTATTAATATCCTCACTTTATACATGGATATGTGAAATGCTAAGGAATTAAACTTGTGATAGAGCTGAAATGTCAATGCATATGCCATGAATAAATCCATAACTCTTTCCAGAACCAGGCAAGGACTGGTTCTGTCCTGTTTGAAAGACCCTTTCTGGTCTGTACCCAAGGCAAATGCTATGGATCATCTAGATCACTGGCTACTTTAGGCATGCAATCAGGAAGTCTTCAGTGAAAGATATATAAATCTGCATCGGATAATAGCTGAGATCATAAGAAACATTTAAGCAACTTTATCTTATACTGTACCCATTGATTTCTTAAATAAATTTTCCTATGCTAACTTTCCTGTGAAGGTTATAGGAAAGTGATAGTGGAAAACCCCCAAAGGAGACTTTCTTAATAATAAAGGGGGGGTATGAGTTAATGATCTTCATTGCAGATATGGTAGTGGGACTGGAAGAGAGGTGAGATATAGGGCATACAGGTTAAAGATGATTGAACGGAATTTAGTGGTTGATTGGATAAGAACAAATGAGGGAGAGGGAAAGTCAACAGGATTTTTTGACTTGGAAAGTGGGACAGATAGTACTTATAAACAGGAGGAATTCAGTGGTGTAGGGAGAGATCCTTTCCTTTACTACCCATTCTGCCTTATAAGCTGTTCATGCTTACATGCTAGTTTCAGCTCGTGATGATACATATGTCACCACTTTTCACTTTTCTGAATAAATCGAGTCCAGCCCTGCTCCAGACCACATTCCTGGCTTGGCCTGATTCACAAGCTCATTGAACCCAGAGAGTTACCCTAAAGCCTCACTTTCCTTTACTTGTTTAAAAATGCAAGCAAAGGAGGTTATCCACTGACAACTGAGTTGGGTCTGTACCTGTCAGAGTGAAATAGAGGTTGGCAATTATCCCAGAAATGTCTTTGTAGACCATCAGCCTAAAAAAAGTAGACCCTTAAATTTTACTTAAGTAATTTGAGTAAAATAAGATTTTTACTCACATGATTTAAGCCTTTGCAGCACACTTAAGAATGCATTTCCCCCTGTTCTTTAGTTTTCTGTATATTATATGAGATAATCTCTTCTGTTAGGGCTTTCATAGAGTACTTCCTGAGACTATCAGTCTTTAATCACTTGAGACTAAGCAAGTGTGGACAAGTTTAGTCATTTCTCCAAGGTTTCAGAGGATGTTCCCGGACTCCAAGTATTAGAATACGACCTTGCCTCCCAAGAAAGTGACTAGAATTCCCTGTAGTTAATATTGATACATTGCATAAGAAAAGCACCTGGTTCTGTTCATTTCTTATTATTCTGAAGAGTGACAATGCCCAAGGATTGAAAAAAAGACTCCCATTATCATTGGACATTGACATGACATCAAGGACTTATAGTAGGTAACAGTTTAAAGGAAGAGGAAAGGGAATAAGGAAAATCATAATAATATGGGTTCATGTGATTTGGGAGAATGAAAACAGTTTAAATTATTAAACTGTCAAGTTGTCACGATAGAGACAAACTCAAGTCTGGAGCTGAATCCCTTTGTGGCCCTTGCCCAGAGAGTGGAGAGCACAGAAGGAAGGGGGGAAAGAGGTAGTTTTAAAATTCAAATGCTTCCTGTCCTGAGTGTGCCTTTCTATCATAATTCCCCAAAAGTCTGATAGCTAGTCTGTCTCTTTGAATTATAGATGTATTTACTTATTCTGAGAGCAGTCCTCAGGGAGAAGAACTATACAAGATTGGAAGCATGTTCTGGAAGAGAAGAGGAAAGGAAGACATCATGGCAGTGAAGAACATTAGAAAAAAAAAAGGTTTTTTACGTTGGCTTCTTCTCCAGAATAAGGAAAGAAGTATTCCTTTAAATGCCATGGGTTCATGACATACAGGCCCAAAGTTATACTCCCACACTAGTACATGTTATAAAATGCATTTTGAAAACCTTGGAAACTAAAACCTAGCCACAGCAGGAGGCTTATTTAAGACCACAAAGCAGTCTATACAATAGGAAATATAGATGTATATACACTAATTCATATATATATATATACACACACACATATATATATACATATAATATGTGTAGATAGATGGATACCTAAATATCTTTATACTGATATATTGTATAACAGCACTTTCAGGGAACAGGACAGAGCTCTAACCACCAAACTGCTACCATGACAGCCTCCCCTACCACAAAGTATTTGTGATTCTGAAGACTTTTTCTGTGTGTCAGGAGTTGGAATACATGTATATCTGGAGAATCATCTTGAGAATTTGTGAAAAACTTTCTCCCTTCCAATCAAATAAGAGAAAAAGAGAGGATGGCAGAACACTCTATGACATAAATCACAGCAAGATCCTTTCTGACCCACCTCCTAGAGTAATGGAAATAAAAACAAAAATAAACAAATGGGATCTAATGAAACTTCAAAGCTTTTGCACAGCAAAGGAAACCATAAACAGGACCAAAAGACAACCCTCAGGATGGGAGAAAATATTTGCAAATGAAGCAACTGACAAAGGATTAATCTCCAGAATTTACAAGCAGCTCATGCAGCTCAATAACAAAAAAACAAACAACCCAATCCAAAAATGGGCAGAAAACCTAAGTAGACATTTCTCCAAAGAAGATATACAGACTGCCAACAAACACATTAAAGAATGCTCAACATCATTAATCATTAGAGAAATGTCTGGAGGGGTGGGATGGGGAGGGTGGGAGGGAGGGAGACGCAAGAGGGAAGAGATATGGGAACATATGTATATGTGTGACTGATTCGCTTTGTTGTAAAGCGGAAACTGACACACCATTGTGAAGCAACTGTACCCCAATAAAGATGTTAAAAAAAAAACAAACAAAAAAAACTTACTGTGGATGATCCTTTCTCTAAACCTTGTCATGTTTTTCCTCTTGGAATGATCTCTCCTCTCTTATTTGCCTGACCAATTGCTCCACCTAAAATGAATGAATGAATGAATGAATGAGTAAAGCAGTTAATGTTGTGAAATTATTTGCCATATTTGAGTATCATGTCTTAAGTGACTAAGAAACACAACATATAAACTAAATATCAGGCATTATAGAATTTTTTTTTTACCTTGACAAAGCTGTTTCAAAAAGGAAGGCACATCTCTTGTGTGTGTGTGTGTGTGTGTGTGTGTGTGTGTGTTTCCTGGAATATTTCCCCATGTTAACACAGCAAACATATGGGTACATCTCATTGTATATGAACACCCATTCAACACACGAATGTTAAGTCTTGAAACTGACATAAGTGTTAGTGAGTTTATGTCTATGGGTCTGATTTTCTATATTTCTCTTCACAGTTTTCATAGCAATAGATTTGCACCAGGATGATCAGGTCATCTCCCTTTTTATTCTTTGATTGTTTGCTGTATGCTGCTTTTCATCCTTGTGTTATCTCTTGATGGTGGAAATGTAATTACCTGTCTTGTATTATTGTCAAATTGTAGTCACAAAAGTTTTATCAAACTGCAGCCTCAACCACTGAACTTTTAACATGAGAATAATTTTTTTCAACTAGAGGTGGTTGGCTCTCTTTTTGATTTATTTATATAATGTTCTCTAGCTTTATTGAGATATAACTGACCTATAACATATAGGTTTAATTAAGGTGTACAGCCTGATGAGCTGATATATGTATATATTGGGAAATGATGACCACAATAAGGTTGGTTAATATATCCATCACCTCAAATAGTTACAGTTTTTGGTTTGTGAGTGGTGAGAACTTTCAACATCTAGTCTCTTAGCAACTTTCAAATATACAATATAGTATTGTTACTACGGCTACTAGATTGTATATAACATCCCCAGAACGTATTCATCTTATACCTGCAAGTTTATACCCTTGGACCTTGGACAACTTTCACCCATTTACCACCTCCCCCTTACACATATGCACTGGGAAACCACCAACCTGATCTCTATTTTTGTGAGTTTGGTTTTTTTAGATTCCACAATTAAGTGAGATCAGACAGTATTTGTCTTTCTCTGTCTGACTTATTTCACTCGGCATAATGACCTCAAGATGCGCTCATGTTGTTATACAGGGAAGGATTCCCTTCTTTTTAGGGTTGAATAATAACCCATTGTATGTATCTTATATACATACAATGGATATAGATAGATATACATTGTTTTCCCCATTTTGTTTAGTTGACTGTGTGTTCTTGTAGTTCACTGAACTCCTTTAATAGAACTATTCTGAATTCTTTGTCAGACAGTTCATAGATCTCCATTTCTTTAGCGTCACTGGTGTCAGCTTTGCCTGATTCTTCATGATCTTTGATTCCTTGCATTGGTAATCTGTACATTTGAGTCAGCAGTCACTTCTTCCAGATTATACAGGTTTGCTTCAGCAGGGAAAGACCTTCAAAAGTCAGCTCAACTTGAGGTACTGCACAGGTCAGCTGTTGGCCTCCATGGGCAGGCAGTATCCCTATTTGGTCGAGGCCACTGCTCAGGCTCTGAGGTCAGGGGTAGGCTGGACTCCACAGCTAGGCTGGTTTCTGAGGCTGCCCAGGGTCACTGTTCAGGCTCCCTGCTTATGTAGGGCCAGTGGCTGCACTTAACACTTGGGCAGGGCTGCTGACTGCTGTGGGATGGGCTCCGTGGGTGTCCACGTTCTCTGGCCAGGCTTCCTGGTCAGGCAGGACTGGATGCTGTACTAAGCAATTGGACAGGGCTGTGAATTAGCTTCTTTGCCCAGGCAGGACCATAGAACAGGCTCCATGGCTTGTATATCTTGTTGGCTAAGGACCCAAGATGGCAAAAACTGCCAACTGAGTTCCCTGGATAGACAGAACTTCCAGGTCAGCCCTGCAGGTGGGCAGAGCTGCTGACAAGGATCTCTGCTTGGTTGCTGCTATGAGCAGGAATGCCGTCTGCCAAGATCTGAGCACTGGGTGCTGTAAGACCTGACCCTCTGCTCTGCCTCTATCAGATCCCCAGTGGTCATGTCCTACAGATTCCCCTAGTGATCCCTGTGAGGTGAGACGGTGGGTCTTCTGAGAAGTGTCCCACAATGCTGGATGTCCACCTTAGTCTCTCTTTTTTCCCACTGGAGAAACCATAAGCCCAGAGGGGCCCTCTTAATGTGGTGCTCTTCCAGCTGGGGAAGGGACAATGCTGTCAGTGTAGCTGTTCCTCTTACCCTTCTAATGTGGTTCTTCTAAGTCTCTGTGGTCCAGGAGGTGCTCCAGATTTACCCCCCAATTCTGAGATTTTCACAGTGGTGTCTTGTCTATGGATAATTGCTAGTTGCCCTTCTTGTGAAGGGGCCCAAAGTCAGGAACAACCTATGTTGCCATCTTGATGACATCACTCCAGATCTCTTTTTAAAAATAGTATTCTCTCTCCCTCCTTTCCTTCCTTTCCTTGTCTCTATCACTTTGATTCATCTTTTCTGTGTTTTTTACTCTCTTTATCTCTTATTCCTTCTGTGACCTTTTCTGTTTCTCCTCATCTATTCTCAATACATTTTTCTTTTATTGTCTTTTGTATAAGATGTAAGAATTATAGCTAGTTTTTTTCACTTGTTTGTCTCTTTCTAATACATACAGACACTTTGGAAGACAATATTTTGCATCTGATAACCAAGCCCAACACCTTCCAATGATTAGTTTCCAATAAGTGTTGATTAAATGGCATTCCTGAGGTCAGAAGATCAAATTGGGCAACTAGTTCTGATAGTGTGTGAAATTTTTGAGCTGTGGTCCAGCTCATATCACTCTAAGCTGGTCATGCAAAATTATCTTCAATCCACTGCAAACAAAATTTTTTAAGTTTTCGCATTTGCACATGGTTTCCCCTGTCTCTGGAATACCCCACTTTCAGTTTTCACCCCACCTCCAGCTTTGCCTATCTAATTCCCATCCTTTCCTAAGGTTTCAAAATAGATGTTATCTTTTCCAGATAGTCTTCCCCACTTTGTCTAAATCCTCATTACAGTAAAAAAAAAACCTGCTTGGTGCTCATATAATATTCTGAACCTTTATCATCACAGTCTGTGAACAAAACACTGGGCTATTATGTTCTTTTCACTTGTCCTTATTTCCTATAAGGGAGTAAACTTCCTGTAAATGTGGGTGTCAAAGAGGTGGTGGTGATTGTATTTGTTTGCTCACGAAATAAGTCAAAAATGTATCACACATTTGGCCTATAGAGAGCTTAACTATATCTGCAAAACGCATGAATAATTGTTAAATTACCAATGGTTGTGAATAGGTTGCTTACCTCTCTATCTGAAAATATACATCAGACCAGATGCAAAATGATCTCTCTGATTGTTCTACTCTCATTCATCTGCCTTCAGATGAGATTTCTTGTATTAATAAAGTATTATTTAGTTAGTCCATAGAGATTATACATAAGCCTGGATATACTTATGGAAGTGAGTCCTGCATGCGAGTAGCATCTGTCAGGTACATATTTTTGAAAAAGAATTAAGAACTGTTAGATTACACAATGTGGTGGAAGTGTTTGATAGACATTCAAATCTCTATACATGGACAGGAATGTGGTTAGTGCTATATGTTATGAGGCCAAGTGACTAAGATTTTCTAAAATGTGGCTGGGAAGCACAGATTTTCTAAAATGTGGCTGGGGTTTTAGGGCTGATACACAGAACATTCCTAAATAAAGGCTTCATACAATTTATAAAACTGTCTGCTATTACTGAAATTTTAATGCTTACCCTACAGAGGACTGCCAAGCATATATATATGTACATATATATATGTGTATATATATATATATATATATTATAGTCTTCCCCACTTTGTCTAAATCCTCATTACAGTAAAAAAAAAACCTGCTTGGTGCTCATATAATATTCTGAACCTTTATCATCACAGTCTGTGAACAAAACACTGGGCTATTATGTTCTTTTCACTTGTCCTTATTTCCTATAAGGGAGTAAACTTCCTGTAAATGTGGGTGTCAAAGAGGTGGTGGTGATTGTATTTGTTTGCTCACGAAATAAGTCAAAAATGTATCACACATTTGGCCTATAGAGAGCTTAACTATATCTGCAAAACGCATGAATAATTGTTAAATTACCAATGGTTGTGAATAGGTTGCTTACCTCTCTATCTGAAAATATACATCAGACCAGATGCAAAATGATCTCTCTGATTGTTCTACTCTCATTCATCTGCCTTCAGATGAGATTTCTTGTATTAATAAAGTATTATTTAGTTAGTCCATAGAGATTATACATAAGCCTGGATATACTTATGGAAGTGAGTCCTGCATGCGAGTAGCATCTGTCAGGTACATATTTTTGAAAAAGAATTAAGAACTGTTAGATTACACAATGTGGTGGAAGTGTTTGATAGACATTCAAATCTCTATACATGGACAGGAATGTGGTTAGTGCTATATGTTATGAGGCCAAGTGACTAAGATTTTCTAAAATGTGGCTGGGAAGCACAGATTTTCTAAAATGTGGCTGGGGTTTTAGGGCTGATACACAGAACATTCCTAAATAAAGGCTTCATACAATTTATAAAACTGTCTGCTATTACTGAAATTTTAATGCTTACCCTACAGAGGACTGCCAAGCATATATATATGTACATATATATATGTGTATATATATATATATATATATATATATATATATATACACACACACACATACACACACATACATAATATATGGGAACTGACACTTATAAGCATACAGGTATTATTTTTTGATATTTTAGATAAAGATTAACCACATCATTTTTGCTATTCAATCTCACTTAATTCAGAGACTATGACTGATTTAATTAAAATCACCCAAGACATTTTTTAAAAAAGCACTACTGATAAGAAAAGCTTAATTCAGGTAATAATGTGGCCTCCAAATGCAGAGAAATAGAAAAAGGATGAGAGAGAGAGAATAATTCATTAACATATGAATGGATAAAATAATCCATCCACATTTGTATGTTCAGTGGAATGAGGAAAGGGATGGATATTGGTGAAGAAATGAACTGTGAGGTAAATTCCAATGTTCATTTATCCTTTGCCTTGATGCTAATGATCGGTTCTATAATGTCAGAATCCGCCCGACACTACATAATTAGTGAGTCAAGGTATGGGTATTCTTTACCTCCCAGGACTGCCTTTCAAATCTACAACTTTTAAATCCTTGTTGCTTCTTTATCAGTTTAAATACTACTTCTACTGTTGAATATTTTCCTTATTCTGCAAAAGAAAAAAATAGTTGTTCTCTTCTCTGTGGTTCCATAGTACGTTCCACTATTACTGTAGCATTTTCATGTTTCATTCTTTTCTAAAAAATTATTCAATCTATCCTGCTGGACTCTGAAGGTAAGGTTTAAATGCACAATTGAAAAAGGATGAGCAATTTATATTCTAAATCTGTTTATTGATAATTGAATGATTAAACTTTGTTCTACCCCTATCAAATTCTTGATAGATTAAGGCCCTGGGCAGATAATGTTCATTTGGAATGGGAGAGAGAAAAGAAAAATGATGGAGGTCAAAGAGAAAGAAATTAATACTTACTGAGATAATAATATAAACCATCACACTCTGGGGGTGTCTTGTATATCTCTTCTGTTTATATTTTCTGACAGCCTTATAAAATTATTTTATTATTCTTGTTTTACAGACGAGAAGAACAAATAAAGGCAAGTTTCAGGGCTTGGGGGAGGTGATAAGGATAAGCTGATGGAGAATGGGAAAGTGAGAAATAACATGAGAGGGGGTGAAGGGGAAAATAAAAGAGGAGGATATTGAAAACAAACTTTTCATGCAAATAGGCACGAGCACATGTATTGCTGCAAAATAAAATATTGATAGCTATAGGAGAGGATTCCAATGATTAAGGTATCTGAAGCATATTTCAAAAGCTCCATTCCTTGACTACATGGACAACATGGCGGGCAAACATCAATTTTGTATAAGCTAGAGCATGGATTGCGAATTGGCTGTCCACTAGTTGAATCCAGACCACTGTGGCCTACATCTTGCTCTAAAAGTTTAGATGTTTCAAATAAAACTTCAGTTGTTGGGTTTTCTTGAAGATGCAGTAATACCAGCCCACATTTCCATATGGTAACAATCACCTCGATAAGAGGATATTTGCCCCTTTAGATAAGGCATGCACTCTTCTGTTTGTCAATATCTTTACTAAACTTGAATAATTATTTATGTTGCTTGTGTGACTCCTAGGAGATTCTGAGTTTCCACTGGCTTCAAAATATACCTTTCAGGAATTAGGAGGATATTTGAATACCTGTGCATCACAGCCTGTAAGAGATATTGAGTGGGGGAGGTAAAGATAATTAAAATATATGGTTCTCTCATGGAATCAGAGTCCAGCAGGCTAGATTGAATAGTTTTTTAAAAAACAATGACATATGAAAATACTACAGTGAGTTAGTAGGAAGTGCTATGGAACCACAGATGAGAGAAATTGATTTTCCTTTTGCAGAAGAAGGAAAATATTCAACAGTAGAAACAGCATTTGAATTAGTAAAGAAGGAACAGGGATTTTAAAGTTGTAGAAGGACATTCTAGGGAGGAAATAGCAAACACAAGGCATATATGCAAATATATGGCACATATAAGAAAATATATAGCACAGGTAGCATGTACAGGCATGAGGGGGAAAATTGTAATAGAATGTGGCTATAGTATTAAGTTAAAATTGAGGGGAAGAAGTAATGATAAATAAGTCAATAAACTGAGATGAAACAAAGACTTCAAAGGTCCTTAAAGGTCATACTAACTCATTTAGACATGATTCTCTAAGCGGTAGTAGCCAATGGAAGGATTTGGGGGGATTGTATTGATTTAAACACTGTATTGGAAGGATTGATTTTTGGAAGTGAGACATGAGTGAGATAAGAGGCAATCATAATTTCTACCAAGGTTGGCAATGATTAAAACAGAGAATACAGATTTAACAGTCATTTCTCAATTAATCTAACACAAATTAATTCAATGTAATATTAATCAATCCAATATAAGATCTATCAATCATACCATATGTATCAGAAATCATGGTGGATACTGGTATTAGAATTCTGAATAAGCCCCATGCCATATCCATCACCATGTTGCTGAGACTCTAGTACCAAACCCTATAGAAGCAATGGGAATAGTTGAGACTGAAAAATGAGTAAGGTAAACAAACAAGCTTTCTTTAAAATTTAAATACTATTGAGGTCCTTTTAAGCACTCTAAAATCATACCTCTCTAACTCCATTGTTCTCCCAATTGAGGCCTAAGAAAATTAATAAAATATTGCATGTTTGGTTTAATAGTCTCAAGACTTGATGGGAAATACAATCTCAAATGTGCCCTGTGATTAGTTCGAGAACTTCTGTTCAATTCAATTTTTCTTGCTTCCAATTTTTACCTCCAAATAGAACAAGTAGAAAGGCGGGTGAATATACATGTATATATGATCTTATGTATGATTTTCATGGCAATTTTGCCCTTATGTTGTATTTTGTTATCTAGTCTCATAATAATGTAATGGTTCTCCAAAACTGACACCTTAGCTTGGAGAGCAGTGCTTTGCTGTGCTTTTAGAACTTTTTTTTTGCTCTTTATAGGCAAGAAATGTATAGGGGGATAAAGAAAGAAAAGAAAATAGAGTTTTAGTTTTTCATCAGTGATTACTCTTTGACCATATTTTCTTGTTTGTTTACTAGACATATGTCTCAAATCCCTGCCTTTGCAGTGTCTTCCTTACTACTTCTTTGTTCTTGGAAGAAAAGCTTTAAGGAAATGAAGACTGGATATGTGGGATGAAAGTTTCTGCTCTTTCAGCAAATTCTAATGCTATTTTGCTCCGAGCTTTGTGGATGGAAAATAACAGAAATGGTAGTGACTCATTATCACCTGGGTGTCAGGTAGGACTGGGTTTCAGGAGCCTATATACTTTCAGCTACATGATCCTAGCAAGCCACTTCTCATCTGTAGAGGGCAGTTGCCTCAGATGAGTCGAAGGAGGAGGTCAGATGATCTGTAAGGCAGTTCTGGGTTCATGTATAAGAATAATTTGAGAATTATATGGCATGTGGTTACACCCCTTTGCCAAAAAGGATCAAAAATCCCCAAGCCATTGTGTAAACAGGAAGATCCTCCTCTCAAAAGACCCTGTTAAGAAATCATTAGCTGGTTATCTAGGTTAAAATGATTACTTTTCCCTAGTTTATATTAATAAATTCTGGTTTTTTTAAGTGTACATATCTTGGGACTTCCCTGGTGGTCCAATGGGTAAGACTCTGTGCTCCCAATGTAGGGGGCCAGGGTTTGATCCATGGCTGGGGAACTAGATCCCACAAGCATGCCTCAACTGAGTCCGCGTGCTGCAACTAAGAAGTCCGTGTGCGGCAACGCAGATCCCACATGACGCAACTAAGACCCAGTGCAGCCAAAATAAATAAATAATAAATAAATAAATAAATTAATTAAAAAGACAGAATTGACTGAAATCCCAATTTTTCTTAAAAAAATGTACATATCTTGGGAATAACTGTCAGGGAGCTTTTAGCAATTCTCTCTTTAATTACATTTTCTTCTGATTACTGCTATAAAGCTTAAGGATCCCTGGCTCCATAACTTTCTATGCCTCAGTTTTCTAGTTTGTAAAATGGAATTGGTAATAGTATTCGTTGTGAAGACTGAATGGGTTAATTTATGAAAAATGTCCAGACCAGTGCCTGGCATATGTAACTGTTTGCTAGTAGAGCTATCATCCAAAAGCATAAAATGCCAACAGAAAGTGCCAATGCCATATAATCGGTTTGAGGTGCACAGTGGAGAGTGGTGGTCAGTAATGGGTTGTAGGCCGGGAGATAAATTCACTGATGGTCAAACTAGGATTTTGAAAGGTGATTCTTAGGGAGGGTAGAGATTGGATAAAGTAAGTAAAAGGAATTCAAACGATGCTGAATGAAATTAGCAACAGCCAGTCTTCCACTGTCTTCCATCAGTCCAGATAGCCACTACCAGGGAGCACGGCCAGAACCTAAAGATCAACAACAGCTGGATGAGCTAAGAGTCCCTCAAAGTTTAGCTTGAGGAATGTCTTTCTGCTCTAACTTAAAATGTTTTGCCTACTCAGAGTCTATGTCTCCTCCTAGATCATTTTTTCAATTACTCTTTTCTGTCATGTAAACTCCTGACTACTTCAGACAATGTGAATCTTTTCTTCTTTTTAAAATTTCAAGGCATACCCAGTAGAATAAAATTCAGTAAAAAGTTATCAGCTATTGCCATTGTCTTTTGTGCAAACGTCTCCTGCAATGAAGAATAAATATAACCTAAGAACTGGATTTGGGTAAAGTTACATATTTATCAATATGATACATAAATCTTAAGGAATTGGCCCATGTCTTCTAACTGGTAAATTCCAGAGCTTGGGTTTAAATACAGATATCTGGCACAAAAATCCATCCTGCCTCTTAAAATATGTAGGTGCTGTTTGTAAAAAGTTGCCTGAAGATTAGAATAAACCTGGGTGTTGTTAGTTAGAAACATAAATTCTTGACTTGGACCTGGTGAGTCAGAATTTTTGTAGAGACACCTGGTTACCTATTTAGTGAACAGGCATTTCCATGTGGTTCTTATTATCAAAGGTTTGGAAATAGTGGGTGAAGTGGTGGGGAAGGAAAGGATGAACATTGCCATTCATTGAAAGGGACCTCGACGTGCCAGATATATCTGCCTCCGTGTCCCAATAAGCACATTGTGAAAAAAAATATGTTTAAGTAACGATAAAAAGTATAATAAACCACTCCTGGGAGGGCAAAACACAAAGTGAGTCATAGAAATGACAGAGCCCATATATATATAAGACAGTCTTGGGAGGCTAAAGTCTCAGCAGACACTGGGGGCTTCCTGGATCTCTGTGATGTGGTCAACCAGTTCCAGGAGACATAGCTCCTCTCTAGGGAGGTACAAGGCTTTGAACATCAGGGGTACAACTGCAATAATGCTTCCAAAGAAGAGTGTATACAAATGTATCCCAAGATAGTTTTCCAAGCTGATGATGGGGGTTGAAGGGATGAGAGAAAGTCATTTTCAGGCCAATAATCACCAGTGCACAGCCGCTGTGAGCTCTGTGAATCACTGAGCACATATCAAGGAATAGCTGTCATGTGTCACTAACTGATTCTCACTGCGGATGGACTCCAGGGTACTCAGGATCTATTTTGGGGAGGCCACAGCAGCAAAAGCCTGCTGGTGCCACTGTAAGGAAATCTCAGCCACTCTTGAAAATACAGGAAAATAAAACCTTAAGTCCCAGCACATTTTCCCCTGCTTAAGATTCACGTTGCCTGTATTTCTTCTCCTCCATTCCCCATTCCCACTCTCTCCTCTCTCTGCTCCCCTCTTAGGCAACACCATCATTTTTCCTCTCACCTAAGTCTCTGGGCAAGGCATGCAACTTGGACTGTTCCATATACCCAGAAAGAAAAGAATAAAACAAGAGTTAGTACACATATTGTATGTTTTTTTGTGAGTCCAGTGGCATAAAATCCTCCCAGATGCAATCATTTCCCATTTTTTTTCCATTTCCCAGCTGGATGTTGATATCCAGGGCTACCTTGGAAAACTTCTACTGAAGTTGGAAAATCCTCCCATAGCTATAGTTCTAGCGGTAGGCAGAATAATAGCACTTCTTTCCTTTCCCTTCAAAGACTTCATGTCCTAATCCCTGGAGTCTGTGAATATGTTAACTTCCATGGCATATGGACTTCACAGACATGATTATATTAAGGATTTGGGGATTAAGAGATGTTCCTGGATCATCTGAGTGAGCTCAGGGTAATTATAAGCATCCTTATAGGAGGGAGGAGAGTCAGAGTATAAGAAGGAGATATGACAACAGAAACAGAGGTTAGAGTGAGAGTGGGCTCACTCATACAGGTCCATGAGCCAAGGAATGTGGACAGCCTCTAGAAACTAGCAAAGGCAAGGGAATAGACTATTCTCTAGTGCCCTCAAAAATAATGCAGTCCTGTGGACTTATTTTAGACTTTCAGCCTCCAGAAGATTTGTAAGAGAACACACGTATGTTGCTTTAAGACACTAAGTTTTGATAATTTATTAGAGAGAGCAGCAACAGAAAACCAATACAGCCCCAATGACAAAGAATACTCATATTGGATCAACGTGTGAGTAAGAAATAAACTTGTATTGTTTATTTATTCACTGGAATATTGGTGTATGCTTTTAAGAGTGGGTCATGTCATTGTAAATATTGTAAACTGTAGACATGACACTTCATGATATCCTGAGAAGTTAAATGTTCACCAAATTGGATATTACTCAGTCTGGCTCCATTCTTATCTTCCCTGATCCTCCATTTTCTTCCCACTTTCTCATAGTTTCAAGTTCAACTAACTCTTATGTCCTCTTCCAATGCCTTTTACGACTATGTCAAGTTAGAGTAAGTTTTGCTAAAGTATTTAAAACAGGCATGCACTTTCTTCTATGCAAAATAAATAAAGTGGATAAATATGGTAAAACAAATGGAGCATCTCAACACGGAATTACCAAAGAGACAATTTTAAGATGCAATTATCTGTGGTGCATCTGTACAAACACCCTCATTACCATTTTTCCAAGTTTCAACTTTTCCTTCTGGTGGACCACTTTTTCTTTTTTAACATCTTTATTGGAGTATAATTGCTTTACAAAGGTGTGTTAGTTTCTGCTTTATAACAAAGTGAATCAGCTATACATATACATATATCCCCATATCTCCTCCCTCTTGCGTCTCCCTCCCACCCTCCCTATCCCACCCCTCTAGGTGATCACAAAGCACTGAGCTGATCTCCCTGTGCTATGCGGCTGCTTCCCACCAGCTATCTATTTTACATTTGGTAGTGTATATATGCCTATGCCACTCTCAATTCATCCCAGCTTACCCTTCCCCCTCCCCGTGTCCTCAAGTCCATTCTCTACATCTGCATCTTTATTCCTGTCCTGCCCCTAGGTTCTTCAGAACCATTTTGTTTTGTTGTAGATTCCATATATATGTGTTAGCATACGGTATTTGTTTTTCTCTTTCTGACTTACTTCACTCTGTATGACAGACTCTAGGTCCATCTACTTCACTACAAACAACTCAATTTTGTTTCTTTTTATGGCTGAGTAATATTCCATTGTATATATGTGCCACATCTTCTTTATCCATTCATCCGATGATGGACACTTAGGTTGTTTCCATGTCATGGCTATTGTAAATAGAGCTGCAATGAACATTGTGGTACATGACTCTTTTTGAATTATGGTTTTCTCAGGGTATATGCCCAGTAGCTGGATTGCTGGGTCGTATGGTAGTTCTATTTTTAGTTTTTTAAGGAACCTCCATACTATTCTCCATAGTGGCTGTATCAATTTACACTCCCACCAGCAGTGCAAGAGGGTTCCCTTTTCTCCACATGCTCTCCAGCATTTATTGTTTGTAGATTTTTTGATGATGTGGTGGCCCACTTTTATCAGGCTTTTGAATAGGTTTTGCTGGAGGCTGGGGTGGAGTTTAGGCAAGCCAATTGAAATTCTTTATATGCCAATATCATCTCTCTAAGCTGTTTGGTTCTGTATGAATATGGACATAGAGGGGCTCATTGCAGAAGCCAGAATGCATTTTCAAAGGGTTTTACAATTGTTCCTATCCACCCCTTCACATTCTATTTTTATCTTACCTTCTGTAAGTATCTGTGCCAGTCAACGTAGGTTGGAAGCAATATACACCAAGGCTCTACGTAACAGCAGAGTTGCATGATATGAAAAGCCAAGGCGCCTGAGTCCCCAAGGAACTGCTTAAAGATGAAATACCTGAGGCAGAACCCACATTTGAATATTTTTTAGAGTGAGAACTAAGCTTTCATTGTGTCAAGTCACCAAGTTTTGGAGTTGTATATTTTAGTAGTTGTCCTGCTCTTCCCCACACAGGTGGGGAAAAACTGTTTTGTTTTTTGAGAATTGTTTGTATGGTCTAACTTTGTCATTGTAATATACAGGATGATCAAAGTGAAGTGACTTTCCCAAGGTCACATATATGACACTTGCCAAGCCAAGAATTTCCAAGTCCCTTGACTTCATTCAGATGCTTCACCCACATACCCAGTATTTGATTCCCTCATATAACAATTTTCCATCATTCCCAGCCCTGAAGCAGCCAGAGAAATGTCTTCAAGCCTAGCTCACATAGCCATCTCTGTTGCATTGATTTTCTAGGAGATTTATGGCATTGACCTGATCTCAATGAAGAAACTAAATCCAATTCACTAAGGAATTACAAGCCTGTCTGATCAATAATCTATTTATCTCCTTCACTTTGCCATCTTTAGACACACCAAACTTGTCATAGGAAATTGAAGGCATTTAAAAAATAGAATTATGCAGCCTCAGGAAAGGTCTCCAACATCTCTGAAGATTATCAATTGCCTTTGAGGAAATACTACCCTGGTTTGGGTAATAAAGATCACATTCTGGTCACCATCCAAGTATCTAGCCTGGGCTTATTAATAGAAATATAGTGTCAGGATAATAGGGTACATATAATTGCAGCCTTTTCCACACTGGTGCTATTGTATTTCGGATATTGGGTTCAGTTCTGGGAGCCCGGCTTTAGAATCACCTGATTGAACTGATGCATATCCAAAGGAGAGCAACCCAAGTGATAACGGGAGTAAACTATTTTGAAATATGAGGAATATTTGAAGATGTTGGATATTCTGTTGATGTAGAAACAAACTGAGGAAACTTGAAAGACAACCTTAAATAATCAAAGGCTGGTACGTAAGAAGAGGAGCTTATTCCATATATACCCAGATAGCAGACATAGAATATACTCAGACAATTTAGCTAGGATATTTTCGTTTGGTATAAGAACAACCTTTCTTATAATTGTAATTCTCATAAAATAAAATTCCCTTTCATGGTAGTAGCCATCTGTATGCCATAGGAGAAATGTAAACCAAATAATCATCTCTCTGGAGTGGACTATGGATTTAAAATGGGAAGCAGTAGGATTAGGGCAAGCACACCAGATGCTGCTCCCCTCTGGTACATTGATGCAGCATCTAAGCCTGCCTGTTGCTACATCCTCATTTACATTAGCCCACTTATCCTTGCTCTTTTCTTCCTGATTCTTGGATTTCTGGCTACATACTATTGCTGTGAGATGGACTTCTGATCTCTTAAGAGCAGTGATGCTTGAGATCCCTCCCTTGGGCTCTTTGATCTATGATAGCTGGATCTGTTTTTTCCCATAGTTGTAAGCATGGGTCTACATGACATGTGTGTCCTGAATTCTTGAGTAAAAATGTATATGTCCTCCCTCCAAATTATGTAAACTTAGTGTAGTGGTTGATACAAAAATATGAAAATAAACATGAGGTATTATATTTATTCTACAAAGGTTTTACCTTCATACTTAGTTCCTTCTTATTGCACACCATTTCTGTTGTCTGTCGTTGTCACTTTCTTGACTAATAAGAGTATCATCTTGGGCTTCCCTGGTGGCGCAGTGGTTAAGAATCTGCCGCCAATGCAGGGGACATGGGTTCGATCCCTGGTCCGGGAAGATCCCACATGCCATGGAGTAACTAAGCCCGTGCGCCACAACTACTGAGCCTGTGCTCTAGAGCCCGTGAGCCACAACTACTGAGCCCACGTGCTGCAACTACTGGCCTAGAGCCAGTGTTCTGCAACAAGAGAAGCTACCGCAATGAGAAGCCCATGCACCACAATGAAGAGTAGCCCTGGCTCACTGCAACTAGAGAAAGCCCACATGTAGCAGTGAAGACCCAACGCAGCCAAAAAAAAAAAAAAAAGTATCACCTTTATTGCTAGATTAGCCATCCTAAAAACTAACTTGGATCAGTTAAGTCAGCTACTCAAAACTATTTAAATCCATATCCTATCTGATCCCAGTTTTTCCTACCACTCCTCCTCTTGATATACCCATTTCTTGCACTTATCATTCTGTACTTACCAGGTCCTAAAGCCGTGGTTTTCATATTTGATGAAACATTAGAAGCACACGGAAGGCTTATAAACCACAGATTTCTGGGGCACATCCTAGAATTTCTGATTCAGCAGGTCTGGGGTAGGGACCAAGAATTTGCACTTCTAATGACTTTCCTGTGGATGCCAAGGTTACTGTTTTAGAGAGGATCAACTGGTCTAGACTGTAAATGTCTGGTATATAGGGCCTATGATATCTATTAATAAGATTTCAATGTTAATTACATAGCATTTTGAGCTATGTAATTCTCCATCTGGAGGGGGGATTGTCTTATGTATTATAGACAGTTTAACAAGATCCCTAGTCTTTACCTACTAGATTCCAGGAACACCCCTCTCCAGCTGTGATAACCAAAATATCATCATACACTGGCAGATGCCACCCTTCCCCCAGTTGAGGACCACTGGATTAGAGGATACAGAAATACGTGATTCTTTTTGTTGTCAGTTTTCACCCTAAGAAAGTTATACTCACAAAGATAACATCAAGTAAGAATAATATTTTGTTAAAGCAAGTGTTTATGCCATATTCATTCCAACATGGGGCTCCTGTAGAGCCAGTTGAAGCCCACAGGGTTCCACCTCACTGCAAGTCAATTACTAGATCTTGAAACTTTACCATGATATGACTAGCTTCATGGTACAGGAATCTAAGCTGTGGTCAGTCCACTTATGTGGTGTTGCTATAATTGGGGCACAACCTGCTTGCCTGGGCCCCCAGACGGAATTCTCTGTCCCTTTAAATAACACCAATTGCACAAATTTGGGAGGGCAGTAGAAGATACAAGCATAAAAAGGAGCATAACAGTTTAATACACAGCAATTCTGTCTAGCTGTAAACACGGTCCTACGTGTTTCTTGCGATCTGACAGATTTCTACTTCCTCTCCTTGGAAAAGAATGAAAAACAGGTAGACAAAGAGATGGTGAATGCTTACTTCTCTGATTTCCCCTTCCCCAATGTTTTATACGAACAGATGTTCTGTGTTTGTTGAATAAATAACTGAATGAACAAACACAAATAAATGAACACTACGGAGGAAGCCTGTATAATGTTATCTTGAGAGTGACGGTCAAATTGAAAATCCTGTTTTTCTATGAACATACCGTCTGACTTCTCAGAAATGTGTCACAATTTGCTTAAATACAAAGAAAAGATTGAAAACTGACTTCCTATAAGTACTTAAATTATGAATGTGTGCCAGGCTCTGCGTTAACTATTTTCTCATTTAGCTTTACAAAAGCCCTATGAAATTAGTATTAATGCCTGTGTTTCACTATGAGAAGAACAAAGCTCAAAGAGGTGGAGACTTGCCTAGGGCTGAGCAACTGGTTAACAGCAGGAACAAAATCTGGGCCAACATTTTCTGGTTCCAGTTGATTGTTTCACCCACCATTAAGTCCTCTGCGATCAACACCACTGAGCAATACACACTTTCCCACATGGCTGGGCTTCCTCCACTCTGACAACACGTTACTGGGTTAGCTCCAGCTCTGATGATGACAGCATTTGTGCTTCTTGATTCAGGCTTAGATTGACAGTCCTCCTTTTCCCACTGAAATCTCTAGAAAACACAAGTACTGCCAGTGCCTTGAAACACATCAAAAGACATGAAACCCCAAATTCTACAGGTCTGGAAAGTTCAAAGTGTGATTCACAATCACTAATAACAATAGCTGGGACTTACTTATTGAGCACTCCCCACCCTCCAGGCACACCCCCAAGACTTTTATGTCAATAATTCCTTGTGATCCTGGGGACAAGTCTGTAAGGCAGGCCCTGTCACAAACCCTATTTCAAATGAGGATACCAAAGTTCTGTGTGGTGATACTATCTTCATTTTACAAAGGCTCAGGGTAGGTGAGTCACTTATTCAAGGTCAGAGACAGAACTCAAACCCAAGTCTTCTGATCCCTATTCTTACAACTATTTCTACCACAGCACAGTAAAAAAGAGTAGAATCAGGCTACTTGTTGACTTCTGTTTCCACCACCTCTCCTCATGGGGTGACACAATCTAGGGTATACAGATGAGGCACACTGTGAGCCCTCAGGGGTTAACGATAGTGAATATAGACCTAAAAAGTGCAGGCTTTTAAGTCAGACAACAGTTCTGTGGGCTCAAATCCCAGCTCCAAGTTATTACCTATAAAACCTTCAGAAAGCTGCTTTCTGTCTTCAAGCTTCAGTTTCCTCATTTGAAATGTAAGAAAAATGTGACCTCCTTCATCAGGTCACTATAAGAATTAAATCAGGGCTTCCCTGGTAGCGCAGTGGTTGAGAGTCCACCTGCCGATGCAGGGGATACGGGTTCGTGCCCCGGTCTGGGAAGATCCCATATGCCGCGGAGTGGCTGGGGCCGCGAGCCATGGCCGCTGAGCCTGCACGTCCGGAGCCTGTGCTCCGCAACGGGAGAGGCCACAACAGTGAGAGGCCCGCGTACCGCAAAAGAAAAAATAAGAATTAAATCATTTGCCCAGCTGAACACACAGTAAGTGTTCAAAGTTGAATTGATCACTACTCTAGTACCCACATCTCTGCAAAGAGAACTGAAAACATTCAAAAAGTTGATATGAACTAACATACTTTTAATTCTAAGAGCTACCAGGAGGGATGTCTCATGATGAGCTTATATGATTAAAACATTTTAGCCCTAAAGTATTCTCTTTCCCCTCTTTAGATAAGAAAGCCATGGCTCAGATACAGAAAATGACTTGCTTAATCTTTTATTGCAAACGAGTTACATTAGGGATTTCAGTTCTGTCCTTCTGCTTGCTTCCCGTTTGGTATAAGTATGATCAGTGAAGACTTAGTGGATCTTAAAAAGATGCAGAAACCCCTGCGTACAAGGATATGTGACTCTATATAAAGAACGGCCAAACATGTAAAGACCTACAGTTAAGGTGTCCTTTCTAATTTTTTTTCCTACCTCCAATCCTCTACATAGATGAAATCTACGCCAAGAGAATAATAGGTATTATATCATTTAATTCTCAATGCATCCCTGTGAGGAGGGTATTACCTCTATTTTAAAGACTGAAAAAGTGAGTCCCAGGTATATTAAAGCACTTGGCCAAGATTTTGCAGTGAATAACTTTCAGAGTCTGGATTCTGTCTCTCTAAAATTCATGCCTTTTCTGTGTTAGGATTTTTTTCACACTACAGAGTCTGCTCAAATTTTCTGTTGTACCTGCTTTCCTAGGCCAACTATACCATCTCTTTTTTCTCCCTCTCTCTACAGGGGTCCTTAGCTATGTCATATTTTAATCTTGTAAAGAAACCCTGGAGAATTGACAACTAGCCAGAGAGAGAGATACTGGACCCTTTCTTCCAACAACTTTATTTTTTTTTCTTTAACTTCTAATAATGTTTACCACAGAGGCCTGTTCGTTAGGTTGCTGTTATAGGCAGTGGCACATATGGGAGAGACTAACTTTGTTCTGGAAGAAACAATTGGAAAATATATAACAGCATATTTGTAGCTGCACAGAAAGACTGCAATTCACAATGTCCCATATGTTCTCAAGTATGTTTCCATGGACATCTTTGATGTTGGAATGCTAATGCAGTATATGTCCCAGCTTAGATCAAATTGTTCATGCATTACAACTGTGTTGTGAAAAATAATATATCATGTTCATGAAAATTAATATATCCTGTTCCTAAAATGTAATTGCTATTGTTCATTCAGATACATGCTAGGTACTTATTGTGGTTCCTTTAGATACAAGTTTTGATGGGACCCTAATAACTAGGAGACAAAGTGGGTATAGAGGGAACATACCTCAACATAATAAAGGCCATATGAGGCAAGCCCACAGCTAACATCATACTGAGTAATGAAAAGATGAAAACTTTTCCTCTGAGAACAAGACAAGGATGCTCACTATCTCCCCTTTATTCAACATGATATTGGCAATCCTAGCCACAGCAATCAGGCAAGAAAAAGAAATAAAAGGCATCCAAATTGGAAAGGAAGAAGCAAAACTGTCATTATTTGCAGATGACATGATACTATATATAGAAAACCCTGGAGACTCCAACAAAAAATTCTTAGAACTAATCAATTAATTCATCAAAGTCACAGGATACAAAATCTATATACAGAAATCTGTGGTGTTTCTATGCACTAAACAGACTATCAGAAATAGAAACTAAGAAAATAATTTCATTTAAAATTGTATCAAAAATAATAAAATAACTAGGAATAAATTTAACCAAGGAGGTGAAAGACCTGTACACTGAAAACTATAAGATACTGATGAAAGAAACTGAAGACGACACAAATGAATGAAAAGGTATTCTGTGTTCATGGACTGGAAGAATTAATATTGTCAAAATGTCCATACTACCCAAAGCAATCTACAAATTCAATGCAATCCCTATCAAAATTCCAATGGTATATTTCACAGAACTAGAAAAAATAATTCTAAAATTTGTATGAAACCACAAAAAATCCCAAATAGCCAAAACTATCTTAAGAAAGAACAAAACTAGAGGCATCATGCACCCTGATTTCAAACTATACTATAAAACTATAATAATCAAAACAGTATGGTACTGGCACAAAAACATACACACAGATCAACTGAACAGAATTGAGAGCCCGGAAATAAATCCACACATATGTGGACAATTAATCTATGACAAAGAAGCAACGAACATACAATCGAGAAAAAAATAGTCTCTTCTATAAACAGTGTTGGGAAAACTGGACAGCCATTTGCAAAAGAATGAAACTAGACCACTCACTATCTTATACCATACACAAATATTAACTCAAAATCGATTAAAGACTTGAAGCAATATTATTCCTAGAAGAAAACTTAGGTGGTAAACTCACTGACATCTGTCTTATGAATATTGTTTTGGAACTGACTCCAATGGCAAGGGAAACAAAGGCAAAAATAAACAAATAGGACTACATCAAAATAAGAAGTTTCTGCTCTGCACAGTGAAGAAAACCATCATCAAAACTAAAAGACAATGTACTGGAATGGAGAAAATATTTGGAAATCACATATCCAATAAGGAGTTAATATCCAAGATGTATAAAGAACTCATACAACTCAACCACAACAGTTGTTAAAAATGGGCAGAGGATCTGAGTAGGCATTTTTCCAAAGAAGACATGCAGATAGCAAATAGGCATATGAAAAGATGTTCAATGTCTCTAATTATCAAGGAAATGCAAATAAAACTACAATGAGATATCCCTCACACCTATTAGAATAACTATTACCCAAGAGACAAGAAACAACGAATGTTGGAGAGGATGTAGAGTACAGGGAACACTCATACACTGTTGGTAGGACTGTAAATTGGTATAGCCTCTATGGAAAACAGTATGGAGAATCCTCAAAAAGTTAAGAATAGAACTACCATATGACCCAGCTATTCCACTTCTGGATATTTATTTGAAGAACACAAAAACACTAATCTGAAAAGATACATGCACCCCTATGTTTACTTCAGAATTATTTACAATAGCCAAGATATGGAAACAACCTAAGTGTCCATCAATGGATGAATGGATAAAGAAATTGATATAATTTCCTAAGGCTGCCATAAATTACCAAAAATTTGGTGGTTTGAAATGACAAGAATTAATTTTTTTTTTTTTCATAGTTTTGGAGGCCAGAAGTCTGAAATCAAGGGGTCAGCAGGGTTGGTTTCTTTGGAAGCTCTGAGGAAGAATCCATTCCATGCCTCTTTCCTAGCTTTGGGTGGCTACTAATAAGCCTTGGTATTCCTTGGCTTATAGACCCATCACTGTAATCTCTACCTCCATTCCCACATGGCCTTCTCCCCTGGTCTTAAATCACCCTCTGATTTTCTTTTATAAGGACACTTGTCATTGGATTTCAGACAAGCATAATCTCATTCCAAGATCCTTAAATTAATTATATCTTCAAAGACCCTTTTCCAAATAAGGACACATTCACTGGTTTGGGGTGTATATATCTTCTATTGGAGGGAGGGCTACAATTCAGCTATATCATTTATCAGGAAATGGACGAGAAGCTAAAATTCTAGTGGGTATAATTTTGGAAAAATTATAGTGGATGTTCATCAAATAATGATTTATTGGTTAAATTCTCTTTTAATGGCTTGGAACCAAATTCTTCCATTCTTTTTGGCCCAAGTTTTATAATGCTATGAAATTATAATTATGCTTTCCTCTTAAAATTAAATTTTTTCTTTTATTTTCTTGATATTTATTTATTTTATTATTTATTTCTACACAGACTTTTGTAAGGTTCTGCAAAATTACAATTCTAGTGGAAGATATCATGTCTGTTTTTAAAGTGCTCATGAACTGAGGAATCAGACTTGTAACATGTACAATACTTATAACTGAAAATTGGACACCCATTTTCCAAAGTTTTCTCATTCATCCAAAACAACTGCTTGGCATCAAAGACACTGTAAGCATGCACTAAATTATATTACCAGTCTTCTGCTTCAGTCTTCCCTATCACAACCTATAATCCAGTTGAATGGGGTGATTTGAAATACAGTTGACCCTTGAACAACAGGAGGTTATGGGCACTGACCACCACACAGTCAAAAATCCACATATAATTTTCCAGTCAGCCCTCTGCTTTCATGCTTCCACTTCTGCAGATTCAACCAACTGTTGATTGTGTAGTATTGTAGCATGTATTTATTGAGAAAAATATGCATGGATCCACACAGTTCAAACCTGTGTTGTTCAAGGGTTAACCGTACTCTAATTAAGTCTAACAGCTTCCAATACCTGTGCCTTTTCACAAACTGTTCCTTTTGGGTACCATTACCCTCACCAAGTTCTATTCCCTGAGTAAATCTTTTTCTATTGCAGAGATATTATTGGCTTCCTATTCAAAGTCATCCCCTTACTTCCTAAAATAACCCCAGTTTGTGGTTCAGTAAATACCATACTCAACATCACCATGGAGAGTGAATCATGATGGGTCTAAGCTAATACAGCTGTCCAATCACCCTTAATAGTTATTAGTTTAAATATGGCCTTACGCTTGGTTCGGGCCAAGAAGACCATAGAAGAGGTCTGTTGGAGAAGCTTCTGGGAAAAAAAGTTTCATTGCTCTTAAAAAGAAATGCATGAAGGGACTTCCCTTGTGGCACAGTGGTTAAGAATCTGCCTGCCAATGCAGGGGACATGGGTTTGATCCCTGGTCTGGGAAGATTCCACAAGTGCCCATGTGCCGCAACTACTGAGCCTGCACTCTAGAGCCCGCAAGCCGCAACTACTGAGCCCATGTGCTGCAACTACTGAAGCCTGTGTGCCTAGAGCCTGTGCTCCACAACAAGAGAAGCCACCGCAATGAGAAGCCCGTGCACCGCAACAAAGATTAGCCCCCGCTTGCCGCAACTAGAGAAAGCCCACGTGCTGTAACAAAGACCCGACGCAGCCAAGAAAAAAAGAAACACATGAAAAGGACAATCCCTTTTCTGTCTTAGGGAGTGGTGAATCAATATGCCCACTGAACAACTGCAAACAACTTGCATCCATGAGGGAAATTTTATAAGGGGACAAGTTTACGTGCTGTATGTGGTCAAGGAGAAAGATGTTAAAAAACATGAGTCTTTGATAATTTGTTGAGCCACTGAATTTAATAACCCAAGCCCTATCTTAAACACTTTGTAAGTGGGAAAAAAGTCCCAGTTACTTTGAATTAGGTCTTTAGTTACTTAAAACCCATAACATATCCTTCTGTATATGATATTATGATCATATGTATTCATCTTATATATTGATAAAATTATCAAAGTCTAGTTTTAATTCTACTTCTCCTTTAAAGAGTTCTCTGCCCCTCCAAATTTAGAAATTAAAATCTATAATCCTATATTGAATTTTTACCCAGATATTCCTGTACCCAGGTCTGGGTTCTTAAGCACTAAGTATTACATTTATCAAATTACTTCCTTTCAGCTCCAAATACAGCCTTCTTCACTTGGATTTGTGGTGTTGGAGCTGGGCTCTGTAAACATTCTTCTTTCTGCAGAGTTCTATATTCTTCAGAGTTCTCTTTACCCCTCTTAGCAGTTAATCCCTATTTAGTTGTTAATAAATATTTATATTGAAAGTTTCCCATTCAACTTACAGATGTATTTCGTCTCTTGACTGGACCCCTGATCAATACACGATGTCTGAAGTGATAGTGATGAGTACCTACTTCCTATAATGGGTTGCTCTTTCATTCAACTTAATAGGTAATAGCCTTAGTTATAATATTGGCGATTAGGTGATGATCAAGCAGACCTAGTCCCTGCCCAGTGACTGAACAGTCAAATTATTCTTCCATTTAATCAATAGTTGAGTGCCTGTTGTGTACTAGGCACTGTTCCAGGTGCTGGAGATAGAATGGTGAAAAAGGACGTCAGGTTTACCAATCTAGTGGAGTTTACAATAAATAGACAACTAAACATATGCTCTAAAATAATGAAATTTTTTAAAGTATAAAAAAAAGAAAATTATGAAAGAAGAGATCTGGGTACTATTACAGATAATATCATGGGGAGTGTAGATGAGGAAAGGTCTCTGTTATGGATTGAAGTGTGTCCCCCCCCAAATTCAGGTATTGAAGCCCTAACCCCAAATGTGACAATATTTGGAGATAGGATCTTTAAAGAGGCAATTAAATTTAAATGAGATGATAAGAGGGGGGCCCTAATCCAATATAATTGGTTTCTTCATAAGAAGAGGAAGAAATAACAGGGATGCACAAACATAATAAAGGCTCTATGAGGATGCTGAGAGAAGGAGTGAAGCTGGGCTAAGTCTCTCCATCTGCAAGCTAAGGAGATAAATTTCAGGAGAAACCAACCATACCAGCACCTTGATCTTGACCTTCTGTACTCCAAAACTGCAAGAAAATAAATTTCTTTTGTTGAAGGCACCCAGGCTATGGTATTTTGCTATGACAGCCCTAGCTGACTATTACAACCTCTATAAAGATCAGAAAAGACATTTATGAAGAAGAGACATTGAAGCTGAGGTTTGAAGAATGGGTAGAATTTAGTTAAGTAAGGAGGTGGGGAAGAAGATTCTAAATAAAGCAAAGAAGATGTGCAAAGGCACTGAGAAAGGAAGACACTTTCTTTTTTCTTGAATTTAAAAGACACACGGAGAAAAATGAGTATGGGGAATGGTGTCATGAGGTGGGGTTGAAGAGTGGGCAGGTTCCAGGTCAATCCAGGCATGGTAGGTCATGGTGAGAAGTTGAGAATTTACTATAAATGCAGTGAGAAACCACTGGAAATTTCCAAGAAAGTTGATTACCACGATCTGACAAAGTGATGTTCTTTGAAAATCACTCTGGCTATTTTTGTGGTGAATGGATTGAAAGAGGTAAGAACTGAAAAAGTGAAATCCGTTAGAAGGTTTCTGGAGTAGCCTAGGAGGGAGTAGTATAAGGGGAGGGGAAACTGTTTAGTACATATGTCTAGAATGAATATGGGCTCAATTCTTAAATAAAAAGCATATAAGCATAATTATGTAATGTGGGCTGAATATATAACCAAGAGGATGGGCAACAGGATCAAGATTGACATCACCGAGAGGTCCTCAGGAAGACAGAGAGAGCAGCTTGTTCACACTCTATGGAAGTCAGTCTCTACACCCCAGGGACATTCAGGCAGGCTTTGCTCTATTTTTCCTCTGCAATCACTGGGTTCCCCACAGGAGAGACACTGCTTAATACAACTGCCTTCCCCTTATTCATGATTGTTTGTGGTTCTGATTAAATAGCCTCCTGGCAGGAGGAAGTCCTTTCTGGGAAGGTCAGTGAGAGGTTTGCCATTTCCCAGAAAAACCTGGCAGTCATTAGGCCCTGCTAATAGTAGCTGATGAGTTAATCGTCCTCCCTAACAAGCCCTCCTCCAAGAGGCAGAAATAAACACTGGCAGGGGGTTGCATAAAAGTTGCCAGGGGCTCTGCTCCAGCCCTCCCAGGTCAGCAAGAGACATGCAATTGGCTGTTCCTCCTTAGGGTGAATGTGCTGGTCAAGGTCAGCAAGTTCAAGATGGTGAGGGGGACAATTTAAAAGCAAACGGAAAGCCATAGTTTTCTCTCTACATGGTACAAGTGCCCCTTGGCAAAAATCACTCCTGCCCTGTCATTTAAGCATCAGGCTTTCCCCCTTGTGTGCTCTCCTGGTAACTGGCATCTACAACAGAGAGTGGCAGCTGTGGGCCCAGATCAGGTCTTCTGACCCACTTTGCTGAGCCTGGCCTCTACTGCCCCCTTTTGGTGAACACACAGCATGTTCTCTGCTCAGGACCACATTATTTATTTCAAGTTTGCTTTTAGGTCTTGACTTGACAACTGGACAAATACTATTTACTTTCTGGTTTCCTGAGTCTAAGGGACCCTCTTTCTAAAAGGGATTGCACTCATTCACAGAAGGATAAAATGTTAAGAGTAGGTAGTGAACTTCCTTAAAGTTCATTCTAATACAAAAATTTCAAATACACAACTTCTGTGAATATCATCTTTGTCACTTTCTGTGCCCATAAAAAGCATCTCTAATTAATCATACTATACTTTCTTGCTGATCCCAGACATGGTCTCAGTTCTTTCGTTTTCACCATTAATCTTTTTTTTTGAATTAGATCTGAGATAAAACCTATACATTGCTTAGTTACTACCTTAATTTTACAGATAAGAAGGAGAGACCAAGAGAAGTGATAAGAATTTGATAAGAAAGTGCTCCCAAAGGAGAGCTCCTTCCATTCGAAATCACTGTATCCTTTAGAAAAGGGAGTCCTTGTAGAGCATTTTTTATGGCCCAGATTCTAAGGCCGTATTTTCAATCATCACGGCTTATCGTGGTATTATGGACTGAATAATGTCCCCTGCAAATTCATACATTGAAGCCCTAACTCCTAATGTAAGTGTATTTGAAAATAGGGTCTATAAGGATGTAATAAAGGTTAATTAACATCACAAGGGTGAAGCCCTAATCCAATAAGACTGATGTCTTTCTAAGAAGAGGGAGAGACACCAGGCACATGTGCATAGAGTGAAAAGGCCATGTGAGGACACAGCAAGAAAGTAGATAGATCACTTCCCTCTGCAAGCCAGGAAGATCACTCTCATCAGAGACCTACCTCAACAGCACCTTGATCTTGGACTCCTGGCCTCCAGAATTATAGCAGAATAGTCTGTTGTTTAAGCCACCCAGTCAGTGGGATTTTTTTATGGCAGTCTGAGATGTCTAATACAGGTGGTCACTCATTTACTCAAACATTTATTTTTTATCTAACATAGTGCATGGTAGAATCCTCAAATGGGAAAATTTTTCTTTCTATATTTCTCCCAGTGGAATAACTCTGGGTCAAAGGATTTGTGCAGGGTGCTGGTGGACAACATTTACAGTTGTTCTGAAGGAAACCATTGGTAGACACAGACAACTGGGAGCAGAAGGGAACCTAGAGATCACGTATTTCAACCCTCTTACCCTTTAGATAAAACCTCAGAGATTTCTCCACAGGTCCTAGTCATCAGTACGGGAACTGAGGCTACAACACAGTTGTCTGATTCCATACAGAAAAAGCCCTGTGATCTCACACTCTCTTTATCACACATAGCAAATCAAACAGATGAATTTATCGGTCGTTTGAAGTCGTCCACCGTACTCAGTGCTTTACGAACAGCATCTCAAACCACCAGTAAAATCTTGTGAGAAAGATTTATTCTCCTTTCCCAACAAGAAAAGTGAGACAAAGAGTTTCTATAACTGGCTAAGGTGATCACGGTGGACATTACCTGTGCTCATTTACATGAAGCCCCCTCTCCTTCCTGGGCACAGGGAAGACTTGTCAGGCTCTTCGCTTTTTGGCAGGGTCATTCCATTATTTTTGAACAATGAACTGTGAACAGAAATAACACGTCTAGGTTGAGACATTGAAAATCCATGCAAAACCTCTGAGCTCACTTTTCCTCTTGCAACAGCAATTTATGGAAACCTCTTACTGCAATGATGAAGCCACCAGATAGAATCTGCTGGGATCACCAGTCGCTTCTTGTGAGGGAGCTGCCCTGGAGCTTCCTGGGCCCACTACTATTAGTTGTCACTGATATACAGGGTTTGTTTATTACCGTAGCATAGCTTACGCCATCCTGATTAATATAAACTACAAAGCAAGTATATCCATTTAAAAACAAAATCTTGCTGGGTTATTTTCTCTCTGCTATATTGGAATTACATCTTAGCTCTGCCAATTAGGCTACTTCTAAATAATCTCTGAGCCTCATTTTTCCCAAATGTGAAAGGCTTACAGTGCCACCTACTTAAGACAGTCGTTGCAAAATTAATCGAGAAAATGTATGTGAAGTATGAGAAACACAGCAGATGCTCAAATTTTACTTTGCTCTTTCCCCAGCTTCATTACCCTGTTGAAACAAATCTGTGTCTTCCCCTGGACACATTACACTTTTCAGGGGTCACTATTTCCGGGGTTACATGATCAAATGTACGGAGGGACCAGGTAGTTCCGATAAATCAGTAATTTAAACTGGATATGGTGAACTAGAGAGCCCTAGATCCTTTCAGAATGGGCTGCTACTGCTCACAGGCTGCTCATGGTTGCTGGATAGGATTTTAAGGCCCGTGTAAGGGAGATACCCGAAATCCTGAATTTCTTATGAGATCTTTTATTTTAATTTAGGAAATTACTGATTTTTATCTTTAAACTTGGGAAGTTTGCAACAGAATTCAAATCAAATACACATATCTGTAGGCCACGCAGACCTACTAGCCAATGGTTTTAAACCTCCGGATGTCATTTCTAATGTTAATTTTCTAAACCTAGCATGAATCATGTCCCTGTGAATGCTGGGCTTCCCGACTAGAGAGTGAGTCCTTAGAGGAGAGGGACTCATCCTTTCATTTCTATGACGCCCCCTGCTCATAGTTTAATAATGAACCTGAAACAAAGTAGAATGAAGGGCTGAACTGGGTTAAATTCATAATGCCTTATAAATGGTAGACTTTTGGAAGTAAGAGTTTTGATTTAAGCAAATTAGAAATCATCTTTTCCAAACTGAGAAAATAGTTGTATCAAGTTGCTCATCCCAACAAAAAGCTAAGAATTACCCCTACTGAGGTTTCAATTAAACTGTACCCCGTCCCTTTCTCCATTCTGATGTCAGAGGGCAGAGGCATAGTCTTAACACACGACAAAATTCAAAGGGACATTGGAGAGCTAGTCCCATGTTCTCAACTGAAAAAGCACGGTTCCCTGAGGGCATGTAAGAGAATCCCTAAAGAGATGGTAGGGTCAGGAAATATGCACTCTAAAATATCTATTACTTAAAATTGTCTTCAGACACAATCATTAATTAAAATGTAAAGTAATATTAAAGGAGGATGTTGAATTTGAATGCAAGGGGTCTAATAATAATAATAAATCATATACATTTCCGTTCGTAGAAAGCCACCATGTGCCAAGCACAATCCTAAGTGCTTTATCGACATTATCTCATTTAACCCATAATGCCTTCTGAGGTCTGTAATGGTACTTTATTCATTTTAAGATGAAGAAACTGAGGCTCAGGTAGGTTAAATAAATCTTGAAAAATGCTTAAGAGGAAGTGTTAACTCTATCCAGTTCTGAAGGCCACAATTTAATCAAGAGTGCTCTTCTGTTATAATTAGAGACCTCTACTCACACCCCTCTCTTCCAGAACAATCTCTCAGTAGGAGTCCTATGAGGGGCATTAATGAAAACTATTCACTTCACATGGAGGCTTCACAGACAGCTCTTAGTGATATAGCCTTAGGCTGATATAACATTTTCCTTCCCTAAGTTCTCAAAGCCCTTCTAGCATTAATACTACTATATTTTCATATCATCACCCCAATTTCAGATGGCCAAATTCAAGTATGGGGCAGTTAAGTATCTTTTCCATAATGTAATTCATTTAAGTACTACCAAATAATTAAAATATAGGCTCTTATTCTACTAAATATTAAATGGATGTTTGGTACAAGTTAATTACTCTATCCATGACTGTTTTCTTGTCTGAAAAATGGGCCCCTATGTCATAAGATTGCTTTGATGATTAAATGACATAAGAAAAGCAAAGCCATTTATTAATAGATGCTACTGGCATTTGGTACATAGTAGATGCCCCAAAAATGCTAATTATTATTATGGTTTTAAAATTTTTACCAATATTATAATTACCTGAGTATTTTAGCATCTATTCCTGAATGCTAGCAACTCTTAAATATTGACATATATCTAACAAATATTGCAGATGATCAGTTATAGGGTCAGAGAGAGAAAAAAGATTATTCTTTAAGGGTGTGGAGTTATACGATGAGGACATTACATTTTGAGTTTAGGAAAGTATTGTTAAAGATTCTGTAAGATGCTCACCCATTAAGGTTATCCCTGCCTTATGTTGTCTTTGAGTTATTTTACAACCCTGCAAGTTGTAGGAAACTGACAGTAATACAAATAATTTTTGTTTATAGAAATGGAAATTATACAATGGAATGCAATGGATTATCACTCTATGGATATTGAACATTTTTGCAAATTTAAAATTTAAAAATTCATTTGTAAATTGATTTCAGCATTTCTTATCTGATTATAATGTGAAACTTTTGAGTTTTCCTTTGAACCAGTTGTAACATCTTACTGGTACCTTAATTAATTAATGAATAAAATAAATAATGTGTTCATTTTATATTTGTGCGAGAGGTGTAACTTTATCTTTTAAAAAATATGTATTTTTTGATAAGAGTCAAAAACTATGTGTTCAAGGACATACATACTTCATAATTTATTGCAGTGTAACCTTAAGCAATCATTCGATTTATCATCCTGTGGGTTTCCTCTTCAGTAAAGTGATTTTAAAAATCTATATCTATATCATCCTTCTCTCTTCATAGGGTAATTCTGAGATTCTAATGAAAAAAATGAATATAAAAGTGACTTAAAACTGTCGATTTCTACACAAATGCCAGGGATTCGAACACTCTATTCAGTGAGTGGTAGGGTAAAGGCAGAGAGTGTCAGTGGCTTGTTGTTGGCAATTTGTTGGCGATAGAAATGCAGCCAGGCTGGTTGCTGTCTAGTCTAGTATCCTTACTGCATCACTATGTTTCCCTCTAAAGACCACAGTATACTAACATGAAACAAGAGGAAGCTGGTAGCAAAATGATTACGCATATTATCAACAACAACAATAATTCCAATAAACAGTCCGCTAGGACAGGGCCTGCAAGTGAAATGGATTTCCTTTGCAAATGATCCATCACAACCTCCAAAGCAACCACTTCCTTCTACATAGCTCAGGCCCACAGAGAGCCCTGATGCAAAAGCCAATTCCTTCCAAAGGAATGAAGATGCTGAATTCAGAGCTCACACATGCAATTTTCAAGTTTAAAAAAGCTCACCTTATCTCCTGTTTCTCAACTTACCAGCTTGGAGCTGCTAAATTTAGTGAAACAATTTTCCCAGAGGAGGAAACTTCTGGAGCCAGGAGAAACTTTAATATCATAATACCCAGCCCCTTTGGGATGCATATAACCTTCACCTTCATCAGCTCAGCCTTCATCGGAGATGATGTTTATATCAGATCCTTTAACATTTTGTTTCTGTTTTTGGCCAGATACATCACACTGTAGATTCATATTGAGTTTAAGATTGGGTAGGGGTCTCAGTTCCTAAACCAGATGAGGTATTGTGCAGGGTCACAATTAGACTACTGCATCTCACAACTGAACTTCTATACAAAACAGAAATAGACCCACAGACATAGAAAACAAACTTATGCTTAGCAAAAGGGAAAAGAGGGGGAGGGATAAATTAGGAGTTCGGGATTAACATATACACCCTACTGTATATAAAACAGATAACCAACAAGGACCATACAGGGAACTATACTCAATATTTTGTAATAACCTATAAGGGAAAAGAATCTGAAAAGAATAATATATATATATATTATATTATATATTAATTTACATATATAAATGAGTCACTTTGCTGTACACCTGAAAGTAACATAACACTGTAAACCAACTATACTTAAAAAAAAAGACTACTGCCACTCAGTCATAGAGAAAGCAAAATTATCTCAATGCTTGCTCCCTGTTTTTTGTTTTGTTTTTTTTTTTTTTTTGGGGAC